>NC_089912.1:1900000-2207500 GCF_040182565.1 Anser cygnoides | reverse complement strand
TTTTTTCGACAAAAATGTTTAAGTATCTGCTTTGAAACCCCACTCATTTTTACAACATGGTAAGGCTAGAATGTATTGCCATACCAGTTACTAAACAATACGGTTAATAAAATCACCTGAAAGTTACACTGAGTAACTTTACTACTGCTTTGCTACACCTGATAATTTTGTTGCTCCTTTCAATGCACTTACCAAACTAATGACATCTTATTGCACAATGAAGAAAGTAACCACCCTCAGCAATTCTCAGTAAATATTACCACCCTGTTAGTTTTATACAAATGAATGATATTAATCTGTGTGAATAGATCCAACATTCTGACAAAAATATTCTTAGGAACAGAAATTGTTTAGACAATGCTGTAGGAAGAATAGGATAAACACAAGGGAAAATATAAGATGAAAATCATGTTTTATCAGACACTAAAGAAAGATTTCTGCAGATGATGCCCATCTCAAGCCAGCCCTGTTTTCATCTGTTCATGGAAACTCTGATGGCTGGGTGCTGCTGCATCTCTTTTGAAAAAATCATCCAGGTTCTTTGAAGAAGCTTTTGTTCTAGTGCTATTACCCTTATGCCAAGCATTAATTTTCCTTTAAATAATAATAACAATATCTAAGCAATCTCAAAGGGATTGCTGAATTCGAAGCCAGGCAGCAATTCTTGCTTTATTCAAAAAAATATATAATAAAAATCCAATAGCTTACAGTTGCTGTGGTTGAATTTCATTAGCATCTTTGGGTCCACAGCTCTAAGGTAACAAAAATACTGAATTTCCAAAGACAGAAAGCATCCATCATTTTTTTTTTTTCTACTTGGCAGTAAAGACTGCAGGAAGTCGATGTCCTCTTTGTTCCCTAGAGGAAGTGTATTCCACATAAGAGGACTCCAAAACTCTTCTCAGTGTCCAAATGCAGGTAAGCTGAGGTCCTGTTTCCTCCAGGAGCAAACTGCCTCCCTAAGCAGATGAGCTGCAGCTTCTCCCAGCAGACTTCAAAGCACAGAGGCAGCTTCTCTACCCACTACAGAAGGAACAGTATTGCATGAAGCAGTAGCAGCTGACACTGGCATCCCTCCTTGCTTGCTCCACGCATCACTTCACAAAATATCACTGATATCACCTGTACACCTACCATCCAATTGTTCTGATCACCATCCATGTTGTTCGCACTCAACAACAAACTGGACAACCTAACCTCCTCCTCCTGTAGCACCTGGTGACTGAGGACCTCACAGGGTATGGGAGCCTCCGAACAACCTAAACAAACCCACAAACTTAAATTCTTAATATTTGACACCCCAAGTAAATACCCTCTTCACGGAATTAAATAATTTAGCTCTGTTTCTCATTATCTCCCCTTGGCTGTAGTCACTGTATATATATCAAAATAAGAAGTGACTGAGAAAAGACTGGCTCTATGAGACAGTGAATTACAGATTTACTAAAAATGTAGAAGAGATATTAAAATTATTCCTCTAACTTACAAAATATTTATTTATAAAAAGTTGAATAGCTTCAGTATGGTAATATAATTAAAGTGGAATAGTCCCTGATTCCCAGAGGAAAGACTTGAACTTCTCTTGCACGTCAGATGACTGCTTCTATCAAAAATTTGTACTTCCCATTGCAGAAAGTTTCAGTAGAGAGGTTCTATTTTAACAAAACAACAAAATTATACAATTTTTGTTTAGCACTATATTTACAGGAAATTATCATCTTACAATATGTATGTTAGAATTGTTATTAATCATTTCTTACTGTTTTACTGCTTTATATTATCACATTTGTCTTTTCTGTACTTGTTTTTTTCTAAAATATATCTGAACCTACCCTGTTCTAATGCATTTACACGTCTCTCACATTCTATACACTTTTCTCCCTCCTCCTTTTTCTACAATCTGTTCTGTATCCTATTGCTTGTTTTTTTTTCTTTTGTATTTTCTAGAAAACCTTTTACGCTACCAAAGTTGAATTTCTAATCTAACACATTAATCTTACCTCCTTTACATAAAACCTTGTAAACTACTCCCAACACCTATTGCACACAGAACTGAATCTACAAAATACAGTTTGATATGAAAGATGGAAGAAGTACTACCTACGGGAATCACCCAGATAAAAAAAAAAAAAAAGGTTTCTAGCTACTGGAAATCCCACCACGATATTTCTCCCATTTCTCCTTGGATCTTTTCTTTCCAATGTGTATCTGCCCCAAGCCACTAGAAACCTGATAAACTTTAAGCCTTTCCGTTGCTCCCTGATTCACACACACTTTGAGAAGCTTTTTTCTTCTTTTTCTTCTTGAAAGTGCTGTGCCAGAAATAAATACTTTCTTCTAATTTTTTTCTTCATCTACTTCCTGGTTAGGAGTGCTACATCCATTGCCTACTGACACCTTCAGCTTTTGTATGTCTGTTTTCATTTTTTCCAAGAAATTAACTGAAATTGCTTGTGGTAGTTTCACCGCTGTACACAGAGAAAAGCAGCAGAGAAAAATATATAGTTTTGGCTTATATAAATTCACCTTTGTTTTGTTTCTGTTTTGTTTTAAGGAAAGTAGAGGTGTTGCAAATGTCTGTAAATTGAATATATTTCTGGACTAGTATCTGCACAAAAGGTTAAAGTATTGCTTTTGCAAATTATTTTTTCAATTATTTTTTACAAACAAAAACCTAGTTGACAGCAAATGTTTTAAGCTACATGAACATTTTTCACATTCACAACAGATCAGGGGAATTTTCAAATCCCAGATACTATCATCCACTTCAAATTCACACAGTTTATTATTAAAATAAAATAAAATAAAATAAAAATAAAATAAAATAAAAATAAAATAAAATAAAATAAAATAAAATAAAATAAAATAAAATAAAATAAAATAAAATAAAATAAAATAAAATAAAATAAAATAAAATAAAATAAAATCCATGTTTTCCTGTCATCAGCACTGTATTCTAATGCTTTGACAAGGTTTACTGGTTTCATTCAAAGATGAGACCTCTTCTTAGAAGAAACACTGAAAGATCAAGGAAAATAATTCCTTCCTCCAAAGCGGCAACACTGCATGAGGAGTTATCACAACTTTCATTCAAGCTATTTACTATCTAGGCCAGTTATTTCATTTCATAAGAGACAGAAGTGCCTAAATCAGCTAGAGTACTGAACTCCAGAAAACCCAGAAATAGATGTAATTTTTATTTTAACTAAAATTGGAGACCTTATACTCATTCTATCATAATCGTCTGCACTTAGAAATGTAATCTATATGATCTGTACATGAAGTAGACATGATATCGGCCCTGTCTTCTCTCTCTCTCTCCTTTTTTTTTTTTTTTCTTTTTTACTTTAGTCAAAACATAAAGGTTCCAAGTATCTTCATTGGGGCTTGATTTCCATAAAATATTGCCTTGTATATACCAGATACATGTCTAATTCTCACTGCAGTGATTACATTATACCAATAATATCAACATATTTAAAACAATATAATTGGATATAAATAACTTGATATGATTTAAGGTTCATTTTACATGAAAAAAATCATTGCAGATAGTAAGTGTTTTACACATTTAGCATACTTGCCAGAATTTTAAAAGGGACAAAAATGCAGATTTTACAGTATCTGGAATTATTCAACTAAAGACTACAAATAAATAAATAAATACTTAAGAAAGAAGAAAGTCTAAAGGTAAGAGCATAAAGTCTGATATCCTGATGGGATCAAATGACTACACTGTTTAAGATATTTCGTCATCAAATGTTTGGTTATTTTCATATGTATTTGAAACAAGCACTCAAAATGCAGAAATACAAAATCTGTTTTTAAGGTTATACATTTGAGGGAACAGAGCTCTGCTCTGTGTTCCACTGGCACAGCCATTGGATAAAAAACAAAACAAAACGGGAAAAAGAGCCTGTAATTCTCCTCTCCTAGAAATACTCTCTTCAAAATTTGTAATTTAGGGATACTATCCCAGTCTTAAGTGCTCAACATCTTGTATTAGCCAAGACAGCACCATATTTAGGAAAGAACAAAAATGAAGGGCTGTAAGCACCATGAGGAAAATTTAAGGAACTATATCTCTCCAATTTTCTTGGGAAAAGTTCTGGAACTCTCACTCCAGAAATTTAACCTCCTACACTTGACTCACCATATACACCTGTATCATACTCTAGAACCATGAAGTATTTTTGGATCTGTCTCTGAGTCTTACCGAATACTTTAAAGTCAACTGGAAAAAATTCAACTTTACTTAGTAAAATGTGCAATAGTCACAGTGACAACACTGCTACTAAGAATAGCTTAGTAAATATAATTGAAATAGTGAATTTTAAATAGGCTTTTCAAATGTCTACTGCAGGAAATTTCATTTAGGTAGCATGATGCAAGAGATGTATTATACCTACAATGTTCCATGTTAAAAATATTACACAAATTGTGCAGTGTCTCTCACATACATGCAAACACAACAGAATAGTGTCCATAAAATGTAAATGTTTTTAACTGTCAAATATTGATAGGTGAATCAGAATGAATCAGTATTCAGTGCAAAACTGAAAAAGCCTGTGCCTCTAATAAATTCAGTACAAGCCTAGCAAAAAAGCCTGCTGTTATCATGAAAGCTCATGTTATCGTAAGATTACAACAGACGTTGAGTGAGAATACGTACAAATTTAATGAAATGTAAAAGAAAACACTTCAAATCATAACAAATTTCTGTAGTGCCTTCTATTGCATCTCATCGCCTGTTAAGGGCTCTTGTCATGTTAGCTGCCATATTAAACTACATGGCAGTGCCACCACAATATGACATACAACAAATTTTTTGTTTTACTGTAGGAGAGAAACTTGCTTCTATTAGACAAAAGTTCTGAAAAAAAAAACAAACCAACAAGCAAGTATTTGCATCACAAATAAAACGATCACACAGGGAAATGGAAAATACTGATTAATAGATTAATAAATTTAAACATCCTAGATTCATAGCTTTTCATATATAAGTACACATACATATACAGACACAACTGTACATACATACACTTTCACTTACCTCAATAGCTCTTTTTATGTATGGTATCTGTGTGCCACTGTCTAGATCTTCGTTAATTATAAGTCTCCTAGCCCACTGACCTGCTCTGACAACACCATTACCATGGATTAGGACCAACAGTTTGTCAGGATTTGTTAAGGCATCTTCACTCATAAAAATAAAGCTCTTTGGTTCACTCTCGGTTGCATCAACCTGCAATTACAGCAATACACAGTTTTATAAACCAATAAAAAATTTTAAAAGAACATCTGTAGTTACAAAGTTAGCTCCCAGGACTGGTATCAAAATTTTCACCCTTTAACAAATACTTGTGTGTATATATATATCTGGTATATATATATACATATATATACACACACATACGTGTTTTGTGTATATATATATATATATAAAATATATATGTTTTAAGGACTAATGTGTGCCCAGCACTAAAGAAAAATAAAGCAGAAGCTAATATTTATGCTATTTAACTTTGAACCATAAAAACATACCATGCTTTAGAACAGTTATCCAAGAGAGATTTAAACTTACTGTATCCAAACAAAAGGAGGAGGGAAGGGGAAGGTGGGTGTTAAAAAGTATGCTAAAGCTTATTTACAGAAATTTACTGGCGAAAGAGAGAATCCATAAAAGAACACCTCTGGAAAAAAACAAACAAACAAACAAAAAAACCAAGTAATTTGTCATCTCTGTTATGCCTGAAGCAACAATGAAAGTCTGATCTAATATGAAAAACATCCTAGAGTTCCATCTCAGCTACCTCAACTTAAATACCCAATGAGCGATGTATGAACCAGCATGGTAAATTTCCCTATTATAAATTTAATAGGATAGGCCAAATAAAATATAGAAATCCAATTTGGATTTAAATATTGGCTTCATTAAGAGTCCTGCACCAGGGTCAGTGCATAGTTACTCTACGCTAAGAACAGATCAACAAGCAGATTTGATATTGAGTAAACCACAATCTAATTCCAAGTTTTGTCCTTTCTCTAGAGAATAAAGGTACACTTTTTGCTCTATAAAAAAAAAGAGGTTCTATAAAGCAGGCCCATACTTGGATTAGCAAGCCTGGCTCAAGGCAAAAGAGAGATGATGATGGCTATCCATTCTTCCTTTTCTCCCACATGAATGCAAGGAAAAGGACAGAGCACGGAAATCTCTTTACTCTCCTGTACTCCTCACCTCATGGCCCACACAGGTTAACTATATGGCTGCTAGGAATAGCCTTGGATTGCCTTACACCCTGCAACAGTGATGAAATCCAGCTCAAGAAGATGTGAGCCTTATGCTGAGAAAAGAGAACTGGCTACTCGGAATGCTTCAGTTTTTCTCTCATTCCTGGGTATGTTTTCTGATTCACTTTCCCTCTGGAAAAAGTAATTCCATGTGAATCTCCAGATTCTTCTTAAGGCCTTTCCAGGCTCTTTTAGGCCTTGCTTTTTTTTTTTTTTTTAATGAAGCCAATGACTTTACTTGAACAAAATGAGTTCCTAACTGGAAGAACATTCAGCATCTGCCACAGGGCTGAAGACCCTATGCCCTGCTCCAAAATGATATAACATCTCAGGTATCCCAACTTTCACTGTCTACAACAGGAAATGTACTTGTCTTCTCATCACATTGCCACTTCTGAAGTATCAGTACTGATTTATTAAAACTTAATGTAGAAGATGCAAATAGTTAGAAAATGCTAAATTTCAAACAGTAATGAGGTAATGATATGAGGTAATTGTCTTCTGGCACATAAACTGAATACTTACATTATAATTAGGACAAAACATTGCGAATTTGTACTTCAGACTAACATATAACTAAACTGTATGTTTTAGTATTTATAAACCAATTTTTTGTTCACTACTGAGGAAATACCAGCACCTGTAATATGTAGTAGAAGACACAATATAACTAGTTCACATTTTCGCAGTTATGCTGATCTAAAAAAAAAAAAAAATATCTACCAAGCTACTGAAAACTAACCCTTCATTCCTTTCCTCAACTTCATTACACTTGGAAACTTTCTTTTCTTCAAGCTAATTTTTCTTCAAACAGAAGTAATTCATTAAATCACCCTTTCACTAAAGAATGCACATGAAGGTCACTCTTGTACACAACACTACTTTATTGTCGAATCAACGTAGAGTTATCACTTAGTGTTAGACACACTGAGTCCATGTAAAATAATTTATTTTTATTAGCCACTTGCACTTCTGGAGTTACTCATGATCCTTTGTTTAAAGACAAATTGAATAAATTCAGTAAAATGCGGAGCTTCAATTTGTTTAATTTAACAACTTAATTCAACTTTATTATTCACTTCCAATAACAACCTTCCAATAATTCGTAGCTAAGAATGTCAAACCAATCTATATTCTGCTGATAATTTACTGCTTAAAATTACTATTAAAGTTTAATTTTTCTTTTCTCAGATTTAGTTTTCCAATGCAAAACTATATGTTAAGTTTTATGAATGTCTACAGTTGTGAGGAATTCTCTGATGAGTTATGCACTCTACACACATAATGAAGTTCTTACAGTTTTCAAACAGTGAAGTAATTTTTCCATGAGTTCCAACTCTGACGAGCTATCACATGATGTAGTAGTACCAGTGTATAAAATATTTCAACTGCAGACCAGTTGGTATTTTGCAGAGTTGTTATCAATACTTAGGGTAACAACAAAATACACTGGAAATCCAATTTTATTCCAACCTCCATGCTAAGACGTCGTCAATTTTCAGATCTCAGCCATCAGCAGTCTAAGATGCATGAGACCCATCTATGCACTAGGGGTCTTTAATTCTGCCCACTTGAAGTTTAAAGTTTGAGATCGCTTCAGTTCAAAATTTTAAAGGGAAAAAAACCACTAATATCTTTTTTACACATATTAAGAAACACCATAAAAAACGTATACTGAGAGCCTACAAGGAGGTGAAACAGGCGTACCTTGAGACTGGAGGAAAGAACAGGGCAAATAAACAGAACAGAAACTGAAAAGAGTCAAAAAGACTGGAGGAATTATGATTAGCAGGTGTAGGAAGAAAACTGGTCATTTGTGTTGCAAGACAAAGAAGTTTTCTGTTAAGTTGTTCTACATAAAGATCACTAACTTACTTATGTTATAGTCTTCACAAAATTGAATATCCTTATTTTTCCAAAAAAAAAAAATTAAGTGAAAACTACTGATCAATACTACAAGCTGATAATTATCAATTCGTGATTACTACAACTAAATTAACACACCTGAAACTGGTGAAATTTAAAAAAAACAAAACAAGTATTGACTGGATTTGGGTAACAAAATAACCAAAAGGGATAATCCGTGGAGATAAAAGACCACTGTTTTCTCACAGAAAAATAGTTCTTGGCTTTCTAGTAGATCAAGAGAACTACTGAATGAAGTTTTATCTATTGAAGTGAAAGAGCAAAGCACTGGTAAGTTAGAAGATTCTGCAAAGTGAGACCTTTCAATAGCATCGTCAATAAAACATGTTGGTAATTATTTAAACTTCCATCTCAAGCCTTCCCAGAAGCTGTTAAAGATGCATTTAATTCAGAAGCACCCTCTATTTGTCCTCAACAGCTAAAGAACAGCAAAGATCAATCACTGATTATGCCATTAAAACCAGAGAAATACAAAAGCTTCATCTGGATAAAAAAACTGCACTCTTCTTTGTACTAATAATATAACCTTCAATGGAGCACAAAATGAGAAATTTAAAAGAAATAATTGCACTGCTTCTCCCTGAATATGAGTTTCTTCATTTAAATTTTCAAGTCCAGCTGTAGATTTTGAACATTAAAAGAACTACAATATTTTACACTAACAATAACATCTAAGCCTCTCTGGAGGAAAAAAGGTTTGGATTTATATCTGGCATAGATGCTAAAGTAATAAAGTAACAAGCAAACTTCCCAGATTCCCAAACTGTTTTTATTTCTATATCTGAATGGACATTTACAAATAATTGAGTCCAAAAACTGAAGCTGTCACCTGAGAAAGCAAAATAAAGACAGCAGAGTTGGACTTTGTCCATGATGTGGAAATTAAGGAAGATGAGAGAACATGAAATGCTGTTGTAGAGAACCTCTGGAGCACAGCATTTCAGTGCACTACTAAAATCATATTGGAAAAAAATGCACAGTCCTGAAAGACATTTCTTGTATTCAAACATCATTACACCATCAACTTCGTAATGAACTGACAGAAAAACAAAGGCCAGTACACCGACTTTCTGATCACCTTGTGACAAAGTTCGGGAAGAATGATTCCAAATTTACCTCTGAAATATTTATGTAAGGTGTTTACAACAGAGTGGCCACAATGATCAGGATAAGGGTCCCAGGATCCTTTTTCTGCCAGATCACTTAGGCGAATAAGTATGAGACAAGAGTATTTAAAGAATGATTCTTCCCTCTTTTTGGCAACCAGTGACTTTGGAGCTTCCTGATCCAGAGTTTGTTACTGGACAAGCAAGTGTGTCAGTTCAATGTACCTCTCATACCTTAATGCTGTCAAATGTTTTTTTTGAATGCATTTGTACCTTTCTCCTTAATAGTATGCTGTGGCAATGAGTTCTACAATATAATTGGGACCTTTATGAAAAAAGGTACTTCCTCTCTTTCAGCAGAGATCTCCTGCCTGATAATTTAAACTTGATGCCCCTTACCTTCTCTATTATGAAAAAAAGTGAAAAACCATTCCCTATTCATCTTCTCTACAGCTTTCATGATTTTATAGATTTGTCATATTCCTTCCTCAGCCATCTATTTTCCAAGCTGAAGAATCTTTCTGTCTAACCTTTCTTTGTCTGAAAAGCATTTCATTCCTGTGATCATCCTCGCAACCCTCCTCTGTATTTTTTTTTTTTTATTAATTCTATATATCCTTTTTGATACGGTGTCCAGACTCCACACAGTGTTCAAGATGGGGGCCCACATAATGAGTGGAATGATGATGTTTTTCTGTTTTGTTCTTAACACTTCATAATTCCTAACATCCTATTTGCTTTGAGGGTTTTTGACTGCCATTGAGCACTAACTGATGTTCTCAGAGAGCTATTCACAATCACTCCAAGATCTTTCCTGAGTAGTAATAGCTCATTTAGAGGCCACCATTGTGTTTACAGAGTGAGTTCTTTTCCCCGTAATTTCACATTTACCAGAATTGAATCTCATGTCATTTTATCATCCAATCATTCAGCATCATGAAATAATGCTCAAACTCATCACAATCAGCTTTAGATATCAGTATTCTTTATTATTTTTTGAAAAAATCAGAAAAGTTATTTACATTCTATCAATTCCTCTTTCCTTTTATTTACAAATATGTATCAGTGCAGCCCTTCACAACACTGCATCAGCCAAAACTTCTTTCATCTGCAAAGTATGAACACCTTTTTTTTTTTTTCTTTTTTTCTTTCTTTACCTTTTAGCCTATTATTAACTCATAAGCAGACTCTCTCCTCTCACGCCAATGCAGTGTCTTCTTTAGAACCACTCTGCAAGCTTGTTGGCAGATTACTGGAAATCCAGGTACTCTTTTATTGACGAGATCTTGTGATTTTCAGGCCGTCAGTGCATTCTAGTAGATCTTTTAAAATGAAGGCTGTACTGACTTTTGTCCCAGTATATTATTTCTTCCTGATACACAGCTCTAGGAATCTCTCCTGGAACGCTTCAAAAATCATCATATACTTACTTTTTTTTCTGTGCCTCTTTTGAAAGTAGCTGATCTGAGCAGTAGTTATACACTAGTTTGTTGTTCTGCACCTTCATATTTGACTTCTTAAAGAACCTTGGGCTTAAAAACCATCTCATCCCAGAAGCTGTCTATTGTACGATAAATCAATTCATTCTAAGATCTCTTCTACTGACATGCCAATTTGAGACAGTTCCTCAGAACGATATCCTGTTTCAAATAAATAAATAAATAAATAAATGAGTCCAGTGTGGTGTGGAAACCTCTGGATATATACTACTGGAAACAACCACTTTAATTGTTCTCATTTGAGCTGAGCATTCGTTTTGCTTGCAGTTCATCTATCGGTCTCATCAACTGTTTTATTAATAACTTTTACAACTTTAACAAGCTCTCCTAATTTAATTTTGGGTGATCTTACTGTGATTTTGTATCTAACATATCTAACCAGCAGTTAGACCCCTTTTTTCCTCACCTGCATGGGGCTTACAATTGCTACAAACCATCTTACTATTTCTATTAGCCTCCCTTACTAATTTAAAATACATTTCCTTGTGCTGTTCCTTGGAGCTTGTTGGGTGACTTAACCACAACCTTTAGACAGCTCTCATTTTTCACCTTCTGCCTCATTTCTGTAGTTTTCTTCATAACCTAGTTTTGATTCTGGTATGGGCTTTCTACAAATAAAAGCCGTTACTGAAGAATGGGATTCACACCTTGTGCCAAATTTTCCACACTGCTCAGAATTAAATGGTTGCATTGTGAGTTCTTCCTTCACTCCAAAATGCAGTGTACTCATGACACTTTGCAAAAACTGGAATATGTTGGAGAATGGTTTAAGTGTGCTACTGACAAACTCCATCAGTAGATCAATGATTACTACACAATTTGTAATTAAGAGTAAATACAGATCATTTCAACAAGTAGAGCGATACAAGGAGCTATTCTTCTCCCAAGCTAGACGCACAAATCTCAGAGTAGGGCAGAAGAGAACCCACAGATGTGACGGAGGTGATGGCAGTACGGTGCTACGTTTTTGAAGTTTAATGTTGCAATACCTATATGCACATTCTTATTACAAAGAAAGTTACATAGCCTCAAAATTCGGGCACATAAAAGTTTAAAAATGCCAGCTTCCTGGTTTCAGAGTGTGACATTGCTCGAGGAAGTCTTTTGACACATTACCAGTCTGGAATACAGAAGCATTCCTGGACCAAAACTTCCCCAGTGGAGAAAACTAGTTGTGCAGAGGAGTTAGAGATCCCACACCAAGCACTGCATCAGGCAGGCTGTCACAATGAGCCCAATCCTCTGCTGTTCACGCAGAGAAATCTGAAGCAAAGGAACCTTTCTCAGGTGGTCTCAGGGCAGGGGTGCAGCAATACTGGGCTTACCAGCTGCTGATCCCCCGCACAGTCCTGTGCAGCTCCCAGACACTTCTGCCCTGATGATGAAGACGTTGGCAAAGCCTAGCCAGGAAATTCAGCAGCTAGGACAGGTTATCAAAACATTCCCTGAACAATGCTTGGGGAATGGAAAAGGGAATTGCAAAATGTTATAGAACTATGAAAGTAAAAGGAAATTTTGCTTCCATACCTGAAATGGCTTTTTCTCTGCTGAATATGAAGGGCTGGCTGAGAACAACTGTAGTGGAAAAGCTTCCCAAATACCACATGAATCGTTTAGAATAGCGATGGAAAACCTACACAGCACAGTCACACTACTGTCTCCCCACAGAATATAAAAATACCCAAACAACATCATGTTCTCGCATACACTTATAGACAGCAACACTCTCATGTGCTGTCTGGAGACTGCTTCATCACTTCTAAGGGCTGATCAAGTGTTTTCACCAAACAACATCACCACTTTATAGCACATACATGTTATAAGCTCCTGAAATTGTGTGTTTCAAAAAAATTATAAAGTAGACATGGATCAGTTTACTGAGACTTTGTTTTGAGTTTATTACTCTGTATGTACAGACACCTGTCTTTAGCTCTGGGAACCCATCTGTAGAGGTCTCAAAACATTCACAAATGTTTTTCAAAAATTTTGTGGTGCCTCTACCAAAATTAGCACATTCTGGAGTCTGTCAAGGCAAGGAAGGCTCAGCTAGAGAAATCAAGCACATGAGAAGTCAGGCAGATCCATCTCTCCAAATGCACACACATGCTGCACATGAAGTCAGTTTCCTGAGACAACACCATGCAGAGGCCGGGCACATCTTGTCTTTATCTGAACTCTGGATTGAAGTCTCTGCTTTTCACAGATCCAAGCAAACAACATCTTCGAAAAATATTTATACTTACCGGGAGAGTTACTTTTTTCAAATGGCATTCCTTTTCCAGTAGTCCATAAACATATTTAGTAATAATCTGTAAGAAAAAAAACAGACCACAAGAAAAAAGAAAAGCGAACAGAAGTTAAACCACCTACAGTAATGACATATCCAGGCAGACAACTTAAAGGCTAGCTGGTGAAACTTCTAAGCACTTGCATATGTTTTGCGACGTATCTGAATTCTTCACTGTACAACTAAGTGCAGAACTTAGGGATTTATACAAAATGGTCCTCTCTGGCTCTCAGCAAAGGCTGCTTGCCAGTACAAAGAAATTGTAACTGTACCTGTGAATCCATCACCTGCTGCTGTGTGAGTAATTATGTGCCTCAAACTAAGGATTATAACCAATTAATATATACTCAGGGGTATAAGAAAGGCTCTCTTTTGCAAAGAAATACTTTAAAAGCATCTTTTTCCATAAGCAGGACTCCTGAAACCCTCTCCCCTGCAGGTTCACTTCTTGAGCTACATGGAGAGCAGATCTTTAGTCACCTTCAGCACAAGTTGCTTTGCCATTTCTATTCACTGAACTGGGGAGGGATGGGTCAAAAGTGTTCTAAATAGAAAAAAAGCCCAACTGATTCCCCAGTATGGGGGAGTTTAAGTCTCTTGTCTCCATGCAGAAAAAAAATTGAAATTTTAGACCTGAAACAAAAGGAATTATTTCAAAAGCAACCAAAAAAAAATCAACTTACTCGCAACCAAAGAGTTGCTGTCTCAAACGTAACCAAGTTGTTCACACTTCAAAGGTTTGCCTAATACCTAGGGAAATTTTTTCTTCCTTATATATTGTAAGAAAATGGAGATGCAGATGGAGGAACTTTCTAACTATTATTAATCTGGGAATTAAGCTGCAAAACAAACTAAAGTGCTTTGTCCATATGGGGTTGTAAAAATGGTTCGGAAGTAACTGCCTGGATTTCACTGGCTACAGAAGTTTGAAAAAAAAAAAAGTCAAATTAAAGAGGAAAAAAAATGCTCATTAAGAGCCTCAAATGGTGCTTGCCTTCCCTTTAAAGCTTGGGGAACTACATTTAAATTCCAGACAGGACAAGATTTAAGTCACGAAATATTAATCTAAGAATATCTGGGTACAAACCCAGCTGGTATTCTTTAGTCCAACCGCTCAAGGCCACAATTACTGCCATCTGAACCCACAGCATATTAAGCTGCAACAGAAACGCTGCTGTAACAAAGCTCTCAAGTGATGGCATCTTAACAACACACTATGAACTGAGCAAGTAGGAGCCAGGGTATCATAAACTTCAATTTTAATTTTCCTAATGCAGAATTACCAAATAAAGTTTCAATGAAGTCCAAAAGTTTTCATTATGTACATGTGAGCAAACACAATATGCAAACGTTTGGAACATATTTGAACGAATTAGAGGTACTGATGGAAGCTAATTAAAAAAGTCATACCCATCCCCCGCCATCTCTACCCCCCACTACACAAAAAATAAATAAATCTTTATTAAGATTCTGAATTCTTTGCTCAAATATGTTCATTGATAGAATTATGTTCAAAAAACTTTATGGTTTTAAAGAAAATCAGTCTAACTAAACATTACTATCTACAGGGAACCTGCATTTGGAGAAGGAATTTAGCTGTGAGCGATGAGTTGATTTAAGACATGTTTATCCCCAAAGCAGTATGTTAGGAACATGCATACAGTGTAATTTTACCTTCAGGGCCAAACTTTTTATGGTTCACCGAAATCAACTTCAGTGTAATGCCAACAAGTAAAGCAGTTAAGTTCCTGCAGTCTCAGATGCTGATGTTGTACAGACATTAAAAAGAGTGTAATGATAATATGGCCTGAAACGTCGAAATTTTATTTTTCACTCTAAACCCAGGCATCTACTAACCATCAAAAATACTAGAAAACTTGGAAGAGAAAAAAATTGCTACGAAGAAAATATATTTAGACACCACTTGCAAAAACCTCCTCTTTTTTTTTCAGCTATGTGTTACATATCTATTTCTTCTATTCTCTCTTATCTATTTAGACTGTGATGTCTTCAGGGCAGAAGGAAACCTTTACTGATTTTTTCAAGAGCAAGACTCAATGGGGCTCTGATCCTAACTGGCTCTTTATGCACTACTCTAGTATAACAAATAGTGATAACAGCCTTAAAAAGGGAACGGTGAAATCAGGAGAGCACTCTCCTGTATGGCAAAGACCTAACCTAATGAATGTTTTTAATGAAAGAAAACATAAAGAAAGATACAGTAGGATGGGGTTTCTAATGCAAAAAGTGAGATTCAGGCAACTCAGCAGCTGGATGGTCTCCAAGGCTGAGACAAACTTGAAGAAAAACTGCTGTGAACTGCCCCAGTGCATCTAAGACCACAAGAGGGTTTTTTTGGCAGCAGGAGATGAACAGGTTCAGGGATATCTCAGCAAAGGCTGGTACACTGTCAGCTTGAAAGGACAGAAGGTGACACAAAATTTCCTGAAGTAGCACCAAATCCCTGAATTTCGCACATCTGAAAACATCATCGTCTTGTGATTTTATGGTTGATCTGTAATTTTGAAAAAAAAAAAACTTTGTTTCTTTTTCTGTATCAAGGAGTGAAGTGTGCTATGTTATTTATTTAGTAAAAATTAAGTCTTACTACAACAAATCGAGACCATTTAAATAGCCACTACTTCTTAATATTATCAGTTTATGTATACTGGTAGAATCTTTAAGATCTGAAAATTGTTGCGGAATCTTGGTTTCTTGAATGAGAAAGTGAATACGGCTAGACTCTATGAATTCTTCTGGACTAACTATCTGTCACACAGTTGCTTGGGACTGAAGGTATTGTCACTTATCCAGTACAAGCCATTCTCATGGCAAACTGTAACACTTGCTAGAGAGCCCTAAGCATTTTACTCAGATCAACCTGAATATTTTTGCTTTTTATAAAGCTTTTCCAGCTCATGAGGTGTGCCAACAGTGCAAGCAGTATTCTGCACTGCAGGTGACAAGGCTGCTGGTCAGCAGGCAGCACCAGGTGTCTGAGATGGAACAAGAAAAAGAAGCAAGAATGAGGCCTGCCCCACAATGTGTGAAATCAATGGCATCAAGAAGAAAGGAGGAAAAATGGTTGTTCTTGTTCTTCATATTTCTTGTATGAACACTGGGAGCCTAGTCTTCTCATTGCCTACAGTGAGAACTGGGAAAAAAAAAAACACACAAAAAACAAGGCAAATCCATGCCTCTCATCCCCTGTTCTGATAGCATGGGAGAAATCCTTCCCCACCACAAAAAAAAAAGGTTAGCCTAGCACTCTCACTCCCCAAAAATGTATTAAAATTGTGAACCAAGAGAAACTTTCCTTCCAGCACAAAGTGATCCTCGGGAAGGAAGCTAAATGGCTTGTACTTCAATTTTGCTTCAGCGAGCTAAGGAGCCAACACCCCACCTTCTGCAAGCCCAAGGATTTTCAGCCATCAGCAGTGTCACAGCTTTTCTTACTTTTGCTGGACCAGAAGAGTTCCTAGAACAAAGCTCGGCTGCTGAGAGCAGGGACCACAGACAACTGAGTGCAACACATCCCGATCAGTAAGAACAGCAGCTTACTCTCTTAGGTGCACTAAAAATACAAGTACCTAAGTTCTCCTATCATTTCCTTGCAACAGTTCTCCTTCGTCTACTGTGGACTGCATTGAGAGCAGTAATATGTGTTGGTCAGGACAGGAATCAAAGTTTAATGCTCACTGTTGCCTTTCTGAAGAGTTTAAAAGAATGTTTTAAGTAGTATCCTTTAAGTAGGATCTAAACAGTGTGAATATCTCCAGAAGTACCTTTTCAAAGTACTAGTGGCCACAAATATGACATCTGTGAAGTTCAAAAGTCTTACGCATAATTAGAGGATAGGCCTATGTCATGATCAGTACAACTTACTGTATTTCTAAGAGGATTCAACCAATGGTATCAAAAGACATCAATGATGCAAAATTAAATACCTACAGCTAGGAATTGACAGAAATAAGAAATACAGATAGGAGATAACCCAACAAAGGTAAATTTAATCCAGTTCTCTTACGTGGATACACAACCGAACTCATTTTAATTACAGAGCAGTTAAATTGATGACCTGGACAGATAGCAAAGAAGATAGAGACAAAGAGAGAACACCACAGAAAGAGAAGAAGAAACATCCATCTTATCTCATTTTTAGGCAGAGTATTGCTCTTGCATTGCTAAATAGCTTTAACAATGGCAGCAAAAACAACAATGTTCCATGCAGTCTACAGAGCAAAACCAAAACCGCAGATGGAAACATAGTTCTGGTATGTGTAATTGTAGTAGACATTGATCGGGAAGGCCCTGGCTTCATATGGCTTCTGTTCTTCTAAGATTGTATTGTTCATGTAGAGAACTGTTTTCAATTGCCAAGAAGTACTGGAAAAGTCTGTTATCAGCATAATTTGTAAAATCTTTGCAACCATGCTGAAGCCAAGTGAGCAAAAGATCAATATCTGCATACAACAGTGTGAAACTAGAAATTAAAGACTAAGAGCCATTGAGACTAACTAGTTACAAAGATACTGAAGTACTGTAGCCTGAACATGATTATAAGTGTAGACGAATAAAAAAGAGACTCTTCAGTGCAAAGTCAGATGTGACATGTATTGAACATCTTTAAATAGCAGAGGTCTGGAAAAGTGGGCAACCAAAAGCCTGCCTACAGAGCAAGATGGGAACTCAGCTTAAAATAAAAAACCATGAATTTGAGTTGAGTAAGAAATGGAAAGAAGCATTCTAGCTAATTTTAAGAACCGGCTTGACATACACAAGGAAAAGCAGAACTGGAGCTGACCCAGTGGTGAACTTTCCCATAACAGAGATAGCCAGGTACACAGATCAGGTCACAACTCAATGACTTGTTTTGTAACACCTGCATTCTAATCCAGAGGAGCTGTTTGAGCACATACCACATCAAAAACCATGCTGGGATGCAATGAAGTGCACTGAGCCTTGCCAGTCATGCCCCCTCCCTGCTGTGCTTCATAACTCAGGTTCTCTGAATTCTCTTTTTCCCTGAGTGGTTGCCCTTTCCAACCAGCCACAGGTCACTGTCCACCACTATATTATGCGTGCGAACAGGATAGTAAACCCACTGGAGAGGAGAAAAAGGAACGAGAATAAAATAAACTACTTTCCCAGAATGAATTCTCTGCTAAAAACATGTTAAAGAAATGTCATATAGGTCTGTGGGATGTGTGGCCTTCTGCTTCTAAATCAGCACCTACCGGTACGAACTGGAAACCATTACAACACTCAGGGATTCACGACAGATGTGAGGAGCCCTTTGGGTAGCGCAAACCACAAAGACTCTTCGAAGACAACCAGACACCACATGTCCCTCTCTGCTCCCATATGTGCACTCCTCATGACCAAAACACCAGCAACCGTGCCCAACGGTTGGTGTGTGGTTAGCACATGACGAGGAACAAAGCACGCGTGGCACGGCTAAGGATAACACGCATTACGGCCAGCCACACGACAGAGGGCAGATCACAAAACTTTGCAGAAAGGATAGGGGAGTCCAAGCTGTTAAAACAAGTTGCCCACACCTCTGCCTGCTCCTACACACTTCTAAGCAGATTTCAAGGAAAAAAAAAAAAAAAAAAGGCAAACCCATCAAATTATCGATTAAATATATTACTCTTGTGGACAAGATCAAGCTGGATGGGTCTCAAATTCCCACGTCATGTTCCTTGTTCACAACAGCTCCAGAAAGAAATAGAACCCCAACTCCACAACTGCCGCTCAACACCACTTTTCATCGCCCCAAGGGCTAAATGAGACGTAACCACTCTCTTACAGTTATTCTACTTCACATCCAGACTGAGATACACTGGCAATGACATTCTTGCTCAGTGGACAGAAGGCTTCTGCCTCCAAATATGCCCGTTTGTGAAACAACACTCCTTAAACACCTCATCAGATCACTTGTTCTCATTCATTTTTCAACAAAGTTCTCAAGATATACAAAAATGCAGAGTAAGACAATTTTACCTGAAGGTTTTTATTACCGTCCAAATTTGTCAGAATCATGTAGATGCTAAATTTGAAATTAAGTAGATTGTAGCTGATAAAACACAGATGGTGTGGCATTTTCCTTCTTGCCTGACCTCCTCCTTTTTCACAAGCCCTATTGTAAGGGAGACTAAACACATTCCTGCTGTACTTATTATTCTATTAACCTTGTGAGTTAACTATACTTTAACCTCAGTTTAATCTCTTAAATAAATGTGTGGTGAAGAAAAGCATAGAAAAAAGGGGAAAAAAATACAATTGAAATATTACTGAAAAGGATTTGCCCAAAAGCACCGAAACGTGCCCACCTCTACTTCTACAATAACTTGTTTGGATACAATTTGCTATGCTTTAAGTTGAAATAAAGAAAAAATGCAAGTGTTCTTTTCCTTCAGAGAATGCTGAGAATTCAACCTTTAGGTTCAATCATTTGTCAATTCCCACCCTGTGACAGGATTGCACTTAAAACGTTCAACATTACCAGTTTGCCTGACAATTCTACATATAGACCAAAATCAACGTCATTTGCCTTTCTGTTCTTTTTTTCCTAAAGTAATATGTTTGACTTGACATTGCACACTACAGCAAAAGAATTGCTGTCAGCTTCCAAGCCCTCTTAAATGTTTCCAACCACCAATTCAGCACTGACTTACAGCCTTCTTGAATCTAACTTAGAAAAAAAAAAAAAAAGATCTTTCACAGATATAGAAAGAATACTATTTTTAAATAATTTTAATTCAACCTCTGAGATTAGGCCCCCTAGTATTACTAGTAATTTTCTAAAAGCTCCAAGGCTGTTTATGCAGTTGGGGGTTTTATCACTTATCTTAAAAATAAACAAGTATAAACCACGAGAAGCGATACCATGACCAAGTGATCCATTACCAGTACACGTAATGTTTTTTCTTAGTTTGTAAGATTTGTCTCCTAAATCATAACAAGCACTTTAAAGGCAAAAAGAGAACATGAGCAAGAGAAGGAAACAATCCTTATAACATACAGTAGTCAACCTACAACTTTTTTCCTTTCTGCAGGGTAAGAGTGGCAATGCTCAGTGAAAAAATGCAAAATGAATTCCAACTGACTGCCCTCCGGCAAATCTCAAATGGTGGGACTGACCCGAGGCTTGCTTCTGTGGCTGCCATTGCCTTGGTTGAATGAGCTTTATTTTGACCCTTGAGTGACGAACCTGCCAATAAGTAACAATGAGAGATGCAAAGGAACTTTTTGACATACTGCTCTTGGATACAGACTTACCTAAGAACTGGGACAAACAAAACAAACAAAAAAAACCCACCCAAACATCACTATGCCAGAACAAAAAATCCTAAAAGCTGAATCAACTTTCTAAAGGTTCTGCTCACTGCAAGCTAAAAAAAAATAAAAAAATAAAATAAAAATCAATGGCATTTTACAAATCCACAAAAGACCTCACTTGGATTATAGTGTGGGAGAACAATTCATTAAGATGGAATTGACATTACGTCTAAGGGATTTCTTGTGTTTTCCACTGAAAGCAATTTAATTCAACCTTAGTACATGGGTGTGATATTCTGGATTTTAAGTTGACTGATCACAAATAGGATCTCAAGATCTTTTGAAAGAATTAAATGAAAAACAACAGGGATTTGTCATGAATGCAGCATATACTGTTGATGTGATTTGACCTAACGTTTTGTTACATGGTCTTTGCTGACACCTGTTGGTTTATTTTTTGTTTGTTTGTTTTTTACTTTTTCTTTAAAAAAGAAAAAAAGAAAAACAACTCTAGTTTCAGTATTCACTTAACAATTATTTGGCTTCATAAACTGCTTAATTACATAGCCCATCTTATGAAAATTCTCATTTTTTTTTTTTTACAACACACATACGTATTCATCTATATGTGTCAGTATAAAGCAGAGGCTTCATTCAAGCACCTTGCACTGGAAGCAGTTAAACATCAGCAGAAAGCATCATATCTATACCCAAACTGAGGTAAAACACAAAGGGATGAAAAGGTTGCAAAACGAAGAAGGAAACTTTAAACAAACACAGGAGTAACAGTAGAACTAATGCAAATGAGGCTTATAAACACATTTTAATATTCCAATTGAAGAACTAAAATTTTGGATTATTACATCTAATTTTCACAGTAGAGATGAGTTATGACAAGGGATCAGGAAGAGAGAGCAGTAGTAGTTTTGATTATTCCAACTACTGATGAAAAAAATTGTAGATTAGGTGGAGAGGTGGTTCTATGCAGTTTTGAAATGTTAAAAATCCATGCCAAACCCAACTTATGTATCAGATTAACATAGTTAAAGCATACCAGCTTTTGTAGTCACAGACAAAAAAGTCAGTGATGTGTCAAGCATCTCATTTCACCACTTTTGATTCCTCAGCAGAAATGACCAGATAAATATTCACAGATGGACTGAAGGCTTAATTTTATGTAAATCCAGAGCAGAGCTCAAATTAACACCTTCTTTCCATAGCAAGATGTCTTAACCATTTTGCCACTGTGCTCCAAAACAGTAGTGGGTCAAAATAAATTGGATTTACATAAATTTGGGTGAAAAGGGACATGGATCTGACCGTTAGCAGCACTTCTGTTTTTCTTTTCTTAGCACAAATTGTGGTTGATACCCTTAGGAACATAAACAACAAAAATGTTTATAGTTTCACTATTAAATACTTGCACCTCTTTCTACTAGGTCAAGTAAACCAAATAGATTGCAAAGGGGTCACTAACTCATTGCATTCTCATGAATGAAACCCGTGACTCCCACTTGCTTTGAATAACTGACAAAAGCCAGTATCTAACTTCTAAGAGAAATGGCTATCTTTCTTTCTGCATTTCTAGTATACAGTTAGGATACCTAGTACTCTGAAAGAAACTTCCCCTTAAGGAGAGAAAAACCTGCCCTGAAGGCACTGTCTCTTCTGGGATATCAAGCTGAAGGTTAAGAAAACACCGTGGACATTGATGAACCTTTTTCTATTCTTTTTCCTCACTATTCCTCAAGAAAAGGTTTTCGTTTTCAATTCCATATGACTGAGCCTGTCTAACATAGCCTTGTGTTCTGCTGGCAAGGAAACTCGAAGAGGGAAGAAACTACAAAAAACTCCAGGTACTGCAAGTGCCACCAGAACTTTCAACCAAGATATAAGGAAGATTGCTTCATATGTGACAAGTAAAAACCTTGTGCTTTCACTCTTACATAAAAAAAAAAGAAACCACTTAATGTAATAATGAAATAAATTATCACTCAAAATGTCTCTATTAAATCAAACTTGGAGAGGATAATTTAAGTGCTTTTTCTACTTTATTTTTAAAACAATCCTATAAAGATGAAACATTGTTGGTAAAGAAGGTTTGTAAAATAAACTTCATAGCCCACACTACTACTTATTAAAGCAGGAAGTATTGAGGGTATTGGTAATTGCTCGTATTAACCTTGGTGATGTCCAAAAAGCAGAGTTGATCCTTTCTCCCTATTGAATTATGACTGAAGAACTCGTGTAGTCAGTTATGCAGAATGTCCATTTTCAGTCCATTTTCAAAGACAGCACATGAGTATACTACTTCTCATTAAACAACATGGGCACAAATACTGGGACAAGAGGAAAAACAGCTAATATTGGAGCTCTGTACAGCACAATTTACTCTATTTTAATGAATTTTACCTGTTTTAATGAATTATACTTCATCTGGGAAAAAATCATATCTTTCTCAGTCCAACAACCAAAAGACAGTCCAATTACACATAAAAGTGTATGGAATAGAAGAGTTACATTGGAAGTGACCTTCAAAGACCATCAAGTCCAACCGCCCAAACACTTCAGGGCTAACTGAATGTTAAAGCACATTACTGAGGGTACAGTACACTTTCCTCTTGAACACTGACAAGCACGGGGCACCGATCACCTCCCTAGGAAGCCTGTTCCAGTGTTTGTCCACCCTCATGGTAAAGAAATGTTTCCTGATGTCCAGTCTGAGCCTCCTCTGGTGCCATTCCCATACGTCCTGCCACTGGTTACAAGGGACCAGCACCTCCTTCTGCACTTCCCTTCCTCAGGGAGGGAGGAGAGCAACGAGGTTGCCTCTCCACAATTTTGTGTTAAACCAGCAACACTTTGCATGTCCACTGCATCAGTTATTTCTATGAAGCTGTGAAACAAACAGAGTAAGAAAACACGGTGTAAAAGATTGTTCTAATATCCATTTATAAATATTGTGATCAGGATCGGTCCACGTTCATACTGGTGTTTGTCAAGTTCCCAATAAAAGTTTGCGTGATGAGACCTTTTGCTCTTTTGGAGGAGAGGGATGCAGGAAAGAACACACATGCTTGAATAGGCAAGTGGTTCATCCCACTAATATTCAATTCAACAGTTGAGTAACAAACTTCACAGAATCACAGAACGGCTCAGGTTGGAAGGGACCTTAAACGTCACCCAGTTCCAAACCCCCTGCCATGGGCAGGGACACCACCCACTACATCAGGTTGCTCAGGGCCTTGTCCAACCTGACTTTGAACACCTCCAGGGACGGGGCATCCACAGCTTCTCTGGGCAGCCTTCTCCAGTGCCTCACCACTCCCTGAAGGAAGAATTTCCTCCTAACACCTAATCTAAATCTCCACTCTTCAAGTTTAAAACCATTCCCCACTGTCTTATCATTATCTGCCCAAGCAAAAAGTTGCTCTCCATCTTTATTATGAGCCCACTTTAAGTACCGAAAGGCTGCAGTGAGATCACCCTAGAGCCTTCTCTTCTTCAGGCTGAACATCCCCAACTCTCTCGGTACTTCTTCATAGGAGAGGTGCTCCAGACCTCTGATCATCTTCGTGGCCCTCCTCTGGATCTATTCTAACAGCCCCACATCCTTCTTGTGCTGGGTGCCCCAGACCTGGATGCAGCACTCCAGGTGAGGCCTTACAAGGGCAGAGCAGAGGGGGACAATCACCTCCCTCAATGTGCTGGCCACAAAACTTACCAGGTAGGAAGCTGAGGTGTTACAGTTAACAATGGGTAGCCCAACACCACCACGTTGCTTTCACTCTCCCTCCTCAAAATGACAGGGGAAGAAAACATGAAAAAAATGCCCATGGTTTGAGAAAAGGACAGGGAGATTGCTCACCGACTACCACCACAGACAAAACTGACTCAGCATAAGGGGGTCTAACAGAACAAGAAGACTGATAGGAGATTTAGATTAGATATAATATAGGGATATATATTATATATAGGGAGATTTATATTATATATAAGGAAAAAAAAAATCTTTACTGTGATGGTGGTGGGGCACAGGAACAGGCTGCCCACAGAAGCTGTAGCTGCCCCATCCTGCTCCAGGCCACATCCACCTGCTCCACCGGGGGCTCCTCCACGGGCTGCAGCGTGGAGATCTGCTCCATGTGGGACCCGTGGGTGCAGGGGGACAGCCTGCTCCACCAGGGGCCTCTCCACAGGCCGCAGGGGAACTGCTGCTGCCTGCCTGGAGCACCTCCTGCCCTCCTGCTGCACTCACCTGGGGCGCTGCAGGGCTGCTTCTCGCTCATTTCTCACCCCTCTCTCCCAGCCGCTGTAGCACAGCAGTTTTTTTCCCCATCTTCAATCTGCTCTCCTAGAGCCCTACCAGCATCACTCACAGCCCAGCTCTGGCCAGCGGTGGGTCCCTTTTGGAGCAGCTGGAGCTGGCTCTGATCTGACACGGGGCAGCTGCTGGGCTCTGCTCACAGAGGCCGCCCCTCATTACCAAAACCTTGCCACATATACCTAATACAGAAACAAAGACAATTCCTATGACACCAGAAATATTGTATGAAAAGCAAATCTTTCCTAATATCCACTTCTTGTAATTTTTTTGTAATATTACAGAGAAAGAAGTAGACAATTTTCTTACATAGACATAAAGAAAATGGACATCATTTATAGTAAACAGCACGCTTGTGTTTACTTTCTTATACCACAGTCACCAGCCTGAACAGTTCTGCGTTCAGTGAAAGAGTATTAGAAAATAAATGCGTGAAAGTCATTTTAAACTTATTGTATATGAGATAGAATAGAGTGAACACAAGCAAAAGTCAAGAGAGTGAAATGAAAAGGTGAGAGGGAAGGAAGCTTAGGATTCAGAGAGATTTTTGCCTGAAAGCAACTTATTTAATGGCAAGTGAATTTGGTACAATTATCTCTATCTTGAGATCAGAGCAGAGAATCTGCACTGACAATGTACTCCACCAAACACAAAAACATATTAATTACTTTACACAACCCGAAGACCTGTGATCACATACTGTCTGAGCATCTTCATCGCCACTGCTACTGCCGGTCAATAACCTGGACAAACACCCATCTTTCTGTTCCCAGGAAAAAATGGGACACACAGACTGATGATGGGTGCTCCCGCTGTTCTGCTCACGGCCTAATCCAGACAGAGGATGCACGAGCAGCTCACCAGCACGCAGACTGTGCTTAGTGTCGGAGACCTGCAAGTCACTGCAGGGTCTGGCAGGAAGCAAGGTGACAAGTGACAGGTCACTGCACTGCCATCTGCAACTTGCCTATAACCTTGTGCTCCACACTTTTCTTTTTCTGCCTCTCTCTTCTACAAACTAGAAGAGTTGTAAGTTGTAAGCCTGGGACTATCATTTTGCCGGTGCTCACAAAGTGACCCGAGTCTGGTTGAGCTCCTGGGCACTACCCACTACATAAACCACAGCCAATCCTACTGCACTTGTTATGCAAGCTGGGAAGTTGCTTTTGCAGAGTGCAGCTGTACTCAGGGGGATCGGAGCCTGCAGAGGGCAAACAGCTACTGCAGAGGCAGTGGGAGCTGCTGGCAGCTGCAGCAGCAATTCACGAGCAGCAGCAAGGCACCCGCAGACAACAACCTACAGCTTGCCATGAGAATCCCATTTTTGTCCCCTAATTGATGGCAGAGACCAAGCCTTTTTTTGGGTTAATGAAATGGAAGCTTTGTTGCTGTTGTTCCTGTTCCTTTTTTTTTTTTTTTTTTTTTTTTTAAATAGCAAAATGCTTCCACTGATACTGGAAACAATTACTGCTGCTCTTTTTGATAGTCAGCCAAATACTGTGTTTATGGCCAGGCTGATGGGAAATGAATATTGTGGCTTCTCCTCCTATTCGTGATGTTGGCTGATGTGCCTTATTTTGCCAACACAATATTCCCAAAATTATGAGTTGTAATGAAGGATAAAGAATGCATGCATTCCTGATTGTGAGAAATCTGCCCCAGATTACATTAGCACAATATTAGTTAGAACCCATTCTGTTACTGGATATAGCCTGTTCAAAAACTTCTTCATGAAAAGCTACTAAAAATGTGCATCAACCTTCACTTCCCACTTGTATTTACCTTATAATTTACCTCATTTCTGTTCACATTACTCGTATTATCTCTGGGGTTACAGGCTATTCGTATGTCAAAAATTAATAGTAGGTCATTTAATACTGCAGCAAAGTGAATTCTGATTTCTGATCTATTTGACAATATCCTTGGTTTCTGGTAATAGAGGATACAAGATTACAGCAAGCAATTCACCAAAGATCTGATCTTTCTAAACGACAGTAGAAGAATAGATATTTTTAAATTTTTGGATAGACCTGGAACTGAGAACTATTTTTTGTTACAGAGTGATCAACAAACATTACCTTTCAGATTTACCTTGGAATTATCCAATCATACCATATCTATATAAAGAAAAGCTTGTTCCAGAAGGAAATATGAATCATGTATTTTATTACTTTCCAGTTTTAGCTTACTGATGTAGAACTGATCAAGCTTGTGAATCCTTACACTTGCAACTCAATACCTTGATCATTTCCACAAGCCGATTTCAACGCATCTGCTCTGAAACTTATCTGAATTTTATCTACCTAAACCCATAAAAAATTGGAAATATTTTTGCATATTATGCATCACCATGAATTATGCTGACATCAGCAAGTACTGATTAGACTTCTCACTCCATCATCAATCCTTACATGGTGCCTAGCAGCTTCCAATGGTCTCTGACATTCCAAAAATAATTAAGTGAGAAGAGGTTTTTATCCCGAAACAGGATAAACTAGAGCTCTGCTCCTGGCTGAGCTATGGGTACAACCTCATGCTACCAAACAAGCTGTTTTCTTCGCTATTAGAATCCTAACATCAGCACTTGACAGAACCACGGTGTCTATAATGGCAACCGCTTTTTTTTTTCTTTGAGTTATGTCATATTCTGATGGTGACAGTCTGAGATGCACTACCCTTACGGAACAACATGTTCAACAGTTGTGTTAAGTTTTGTGGTGCTCCTTTCAAAGTTGCCATTGGTTTTGACACTGCACTCAACAAAATCTCAGTGAATCATTACATCTGACTGCCTTACAAAATATGGACATGAGTACATTTTCTCCCTTCAAGTCTGCTTCACAGCTGTGTAAGCCTAGCAGTTTTTCTGACACCTTACAGAAGCAAACTTCATCCTTCCACAGAATCCTAGAGTGGCTGAGGTTAGCAGGGCCCTCTAGAGGTCTTCTGGTCCAATGCCCCCACCAGTCAAGCAGGGCCACCTTCAGCCAGATACCCAGTCACACGTCCAGGAGGCTTTTGAAGATCTCCAGGAAGACTCCACCAACTTTCTGGGCAGCCTGTGCCAGTGTCCATCACCCGCCCAGCAGAGAAGTGCTGCCTGGTGTTCAGGGGGGAACCTCCCGTGTTCCAGTCTGTGCCCGCTGCCCATGTCCTGTTGCACTGAAAAGCGCCTGACTTCATCCTCTTTGTATCCTCCCTTTAGGTATTTATAGATATTGATGAGATCCTCCCAAGCTTTCATGTCTGTAAGGCTGAACTGTTCCAGTTTGGAGCTTTCCATCAGGAACTCCAGCACCAGAATATGAAGAGTTTAGGGTGTTCCTGCTTAAAATCAGTCCGCATTCTTTTTAATTGGTCAACCTGAATTAAGTTTCAAATTACTCTTGTTTTGTCCTGGGGAGTTTTGTCCTGGGTCAGCTCCTAGGGAGCTGACCACAGAATCCCCACATGTGGAACCAAAACTATTCTGTCATTCTAAGACAACAATCAGTACCAGCAGTACATTTGCCCAAAGTATCAGTACCACCTTCACAACTGAATGGTTTCCCCACAAGTTATAGACACTGAGCTCTCTGTTTGCTGGTGTAACTCCTTTTGGAACATTATCTGTAAGAATGTAAACTACTGGTTTTCAGAAAAAAAAAAAAAAGACATAAAAGTCTTAAACCTAATTGTCCTCAATTCTAGAATGCATAATTTTGAACTGATTGGAGACAGAGTATACCTCCACTCCAAAGATGAACCTAGTAGATTTCCTCATCCCTCAGAAAGATCTCTCTCTTAAGACTCATAAAGAAGTTAACAGTAAAAAGACATTGTCCCATTCCATATTAATGGGTTAAACCACAAGGTAAATTCTTTGCAGGCTTTTGCCCCCATGGATATCTGGAATGGAAACATGGAAAAGGACTCCTGTGTTCTGTTATGTTGTTGCCACTTACTTAAATTATATTCTGGCCATACACTTTTTACGAATGCTTTGATGGCTGTTGCTTTCACAGGAATATCAGCATATGTATACATGCATACACATGTATATGGTATGTACAGACATTAAAGGAGTTCAGAGTGCATCTCTCAAGCATTGGGTATGAGGGGTATACTGTTTTCCAGTGAAGAAGTTTGACTCCTGTGAAAACCATGCCCTTTCAGGAAAAAAAAAAAAAACAAAAAAAACCACCAAATGCCTCCCTCTGTGAATCCATGAAAGATCTATGAAGTTTTAAGCTGAAAAAAACAACCCCAAAACATCCCAACACAAAAAACTTGTGCAGCTATCAGCATTCTGTCCTGACATCTTTGACACTTCATTCTGCTTCAGCAAAAACAATTCCTACCCTAGCGTTTCATCATTTCTATTTATGCTGACAGCTATTTTAGCACTATTCCCCACCTCCATTGCTGCCTGCACTTTCATATACATTTTTAACTAGCACACAGAACAACATTTGTTTTAAAACTTGGAGTTATAAACCTCTCTCACTCAGCAGTAACAGGAATGTTCGCTTAAGAGATTTGATGTGCATTTCCACAATATCAAGTAAGGCAGGATAAAAAGTTGTTTTGCAGCAAAAAATGGTAAAAAATGAAAACATTTTTTAGAAAAGTTGGCATAAACTGTAAAGAAAAAAAAACAATCTTGATACATTTACCATCACAGAGGAAGCTGAGTAACTACCAAAGCCCGAATAAAAATATTTAGCAGTATTCTGTATAAGAAGTATATTAGCAGTATTCAGCAGTTAGAATACCTAGCACTTTCAAAGTACTTTATTTTAAAAATTTCTTGATTACCTGTCTTAATTTTTTTTTCTTTTGCTTGAACTTTCTGCCTTCATACTATCTTCATAAACTTCGATTAATTTCCTTCTTTCAGTTATATCATTACCTTCAGACGGCACAACCAATTAATATAACACTTCCTTCATGCCTACTGTAACGATGTTGTACGAAAATAAAATTTTTATCCTCCATTTTCCATTTTAAGTTTGTTTTTACAAAAATATTTTCCTAATCAACTTCATAGAATCGAAGGTACATACCATATCCAAAATGGTGTCTCAAAGAACTGCAGTTTACAGTAGACAGCCCCCCATTCATTGCATTTAATATTTTCCCCTCTTACTTCAGCACTAAGGTCTGCAGCACCAAAATTCTTACCAGCATGTGATGACACTACATGCATAAAGAAGGAACACGAATCATGTCTAAACATAAGTTCAGGTTATATACCTTAACAAAAACACTTACAAATGTATGTTATACATTTAGACTTGTATGAAGAATCTCACATGCATTAAGAATGGGATGGATACATGACAGGCTTTATTTTAAAAAAAAAGCAACTACCAACCACTTAGAGGCATATATACTGGGAACAGAAGCTGAATTCCTGAATCTAGAAATTAAAAACAATGTGTAAAAATTTATTTCAGAATTTTAACCACCCTGAGTTCTAAACTATTACTCTTTTTATAAAGATTGCTTGGTTTTTACATATTTTCTCCATCCTGTCTTACAGGATGTCAGACCTACAGTGAAAGAATGTAAATTTACCAAAATATCTATATAATTTACACTGCTGGAAAGGAGGCAAAAACAAATGCATCTCTCCACAATAAATTCAATCAGAAGAGAAAAATTTATCTTTTTTTCTCCTCAAAGATCTTTCATATTTATTACTAACATACCACTCAACCACCAGATCAGGAAAAAAAGGAAGTAAGGGAGAAACATCTTTAAAAAGATGTACTAAAAATTGAGCTTCTGTCCAAGTTCAGCAGTAGATCTCTTCCTCCCGATACCTTTTCTCCAACAGAGAACTGCTACTCCAATATGTCACAGCAGCACTTCTAGTTATTGTGCTAAGCTAAACATAGAATGGAAGCATCACATTAAAATATAGAATAGAGTCACAGAGCCACCTAGGTTGGAAAACACCTCCAAGATCATCAAGTCCAACCATCAAAAATATGGAAGCAAAGGAAATTTATTGCAGTAAAATTAAAAAAAAAAAAAAAAAGGAACAAAAGAAATTTCACATACTACATTTATTTGAATAAACTCATTGCATGTCTGAAAAGACAATGCTCACAACAGAAAAGCAAAAGAAAACAAAACAAGCAAACCTCACAATGGGGTTTGTAAGAGGCAAACTGAAGGATCTGGCAGATACAGGGGAAGGTTTAAAAGGTGCAACCCCTCAAAAAGCTCAAGAGGCAAATCTGTTACCCCTGAATGCAACAAATATTGACACTATTTGTGCAGGAACATGAGACTTTCTCAAGTTGTTACAGACAGGACTGTGAATGAGTTAAGATGTAACTAGATATTAAATCTCTCAACATCCTAAGTAACCAACCTATTGTACTGATCTTTCCTAATAGTACTAACTGCATCTAACAGCTTCAGGCACTTTAACTGAGTATTTCTGCTGCAGAGATCAACAGAAGATAATAGATACCAAAATTCAGTTGTGATTGAGTTAATGAATTGAGCAGCTGGAGCATCTTAAAGTAATTTTAGGTTGTTTGCATATACAGAAATACAACGCTCTATTGATTTATAATTGAATTTTTTTCCTTTCAAATTATTCCTATTAAGGACTGACACAGCTGATACAGCTTTATTAAAAAATACCACTATTCTGCTGAATTTTAATCAAAATATTGTCAGAAAACTTAAAGATATAGGTCTATTGTTGAAGACAGAGGAAGTGTTAAATTCTTTCTTGGAGAGGATGAAAATCTGTGAAAGAAAACTAACTCTTACAGAGTTCTTTAACTAAAAAACATATTTTAAAAGAGTTTCTTGAGGAAGGCAGTAATCTCCATATCTCTGGTTTTCAAGAATCTCCTTGTGAAACAGTATGAAAATACTTTGTCTTCAGTAGAAACTTTTAGTACTACTGGTGGGAAACAAGAACTGAACATGCACAAGACAAAAATGAATCAACCGATTTCATCCAAGTATACTGATCTGTACTCTGCCTCGGACCACTTAAACATGTTTTTCTAGTCTCCCCCAAGTTGCCAAAAAATGATTTTTTCAACATTCTTTTAACAAAAAAATAAGCCAATACTGCTTTCTTGCTGTGAAGTCTCTGCTGACTCTGGAGTTCACTGCTCTGTTCCTGTTTTGAAGCAGGAGTGATTAATGAGACAAATGATGATTCAATTTAATTTTGCTGTGCAAAAGATGTTTTCAAGAAAACAGAAAGAACAGAATGGATGGATTTAGAAAAAAAGAAAAAAGGTGGATTATTTGTATTTTCAATTTCAGCTACAGGAAAATGGTTGGTACAAAAGTTTGTTAAGGACTGGCAGTCTAAACTTTTGCATATAAGACCAGGATGGCAAGAATGGTTCTAATTGAACTAAAGCTGCTGAAGGTTTTATTTTTAAAAAGCTCATGATTAACTCATTGAAACACTCCCCCTACTCCAATTTTTGTCTTCTTTTTAACAATTAGTACCATTCTTTGAATTGCAGCAACTTGCAAGTGCTTTATAAACAACCATCTGCCTTATTGTATCTTCTCTGCTTTTCACTGTTTATCAATTTAAAAATGTAAAACACATTTATCAACACATTTATCAACAATGTAACAAATTCCCATCTGGGTTTATGAGATGCTCATCATTTCTTTCAAAAATCATGCTAACAATAATTATGAAACTATCTCTGAACCTTTCGAGTACTGTCATGTTACTGTGATGAACCAACCTACTGCCAATTGCTGCCTACAAACTAGAAGAGTTCACTGAAGCACATCTGACATAATCATTCCAGTAAAAAGTCTTCACAAACAGCAGATATTGAAAGCAGATTTAGCATATGCAAATGAATATATTGCATGCAACAAAGATTCAAAGATTCATATTTAAATTTAAATTTCCTTAGGTACCATCAAGCAGTCTTCAATGCTTGCTAAACTGTCTGTCCATCTACTTCACTCACCAAAAAGCAATGCTGAAGATAAACAGATTGTAAAAAACTGAAATCTTTCTAAAATTATAAAGACACTACATACAAAAGATTTTTTTGTGTGTGTACTGCCTGTACTAGCATTTTCTTTCTGTTTTCAAAGGCACTGGTTTGGAAATGAGTGAGAGGACTGGAACTTTACTGAAATGTATAATTACTTATGGCTCAGGAACTACCATTAGGGAGAAATTCAATATCCTGTCCCATTTTTAGGTGCTTTTAGTGTTATTCAGCTTGCTTAAATTGTTCTGTATCACGTTTCTGTTTCACACTTGTCTGTCACAAATTTAAAGTTAGCAAGGTAGTAATGAAGAAGCCTGAAACCAATAAGGCATGGATTCCTAAAGAACTGCATTTATAATTGACCCCGATGTCCAAAATGTAAAAGGTGTCATCTAAACTCTTTCTCTACCTGGTTCATTCAAAAGGTATCTATTCTATGTGGATTCCTCTGTGCCTACTAAGAAATGACATCACACCATACCTTACTTTAAAGAATTTGCCCAGTCTCTCTCTTCTGCTCTGGTATTTTTGCCCAAATTGAACAATTCTAAATATTTTTGTGACATTTACTCCACCGTAAAATTTTGCTAAAGTAAAAACCTTCTGCAATATTCATTAGCAGACAGGACATGACATGCACAGAAACAACACTGTCAAATTGCTTGCAAAGGAAACCATCCAAAATGTGATTTTACCATTTTCATAAGTAAGGATAAGGAAAAATACTTAATTTCAATTAAATGCTTTCACTCTGCTTTTGAAACAGGATCTGAAGTTAGCAAGAGTCTGTGTTAGCTCCTCAGTGAGGGTTTTTCCTTTCCCCGTAAAAGTTTACCCTTACTTGATTGTAATGCATACAACGGAAAAAACTGAGTTCACACACGCTCAACAGACACCTGTTAAGTATTTAGCATCAAATCTTTTTGAAGACAGCAACCTCTTCAACAGCTCTAGTCAAGCAAGCACCCCAAGAAAGCAAATGCACATGAAACAGCTTACATATTACATCGCTATTAATTTATTTTATCCTCTCAGAAAGACAAATTCCTCCTAGCACTGACTAAACTAACAGGAAATACGTAATACTAAGTTAAAGTACACAAACATAATTTTGCTTAATCCATGGTATGCAGCACATAACATTAAAGTCTCACTAGTCAGAGAAAATCTGGGATGTTTAGTGATAAACTATCTGTGTAAAGAAACTGAAACTAGAGTGTAAGGATTTCTACTAATCATCTGCAAATTTTATTTGGAACTTGATCCTGCAGCCCTTATTCACAAGATCAGACCTATTGAGTTTATTCACATGAGCTTCGGCTGCAAGATTGGACCTTAAGTACTATCAGGTGCACGTGCAGCCTATCATCAGATTTTGGGTTATTCATGTAAGAAGCTACCCTTTCAAATGCAGACTACTTAATGCTTCCTTCTTCATTAACTTACATGTCCTCTTCTGCTGCTCTATGCTTTCATTTGTGCTATGTAAATAGCTTCTTTCTCTCAGTCATCCAAACAAATAATGCTCTTTGCAACCAAGGAGGAAATTAGTAGCAGGTGAAAGCTTGGTTTTTAAATTATGTTGAGACCAAGCTGTTCTTTAACTTAACAGAGATCTGTATTAAAAAAAATAAATAAATCACATTTTACTTCTTAGCGATCATAATTATGGGTTGTCACCGTCAAAATTTTACTTACTTATTTTTTCCCCACACAAATATTAACCTTGATGGTTAACCTACTTTATGATTAGCTGGACCTAGAATTATGCATGTACTTTAAAGCAGCCTATCTGGTGGGACAGCATTTCCACGACAAATGTAAAATTAACTGTAAGTTATCATACATGAAACACATAAGGAATTTCTGACTTAGGTGTTCTATTCATTTGCTTTCCATACCAGCTCTATGTAAACATAAGGTATTTTCCTGTGCTGTGGTGTGATAAATGTAAAAAAATAACCGCAATTCATCTGCTATCTGCTTATATGCCTCGGCAGGTCAGCCAGCCAGCAATTATGGCATATACTAGTCCTTGAATAGGACCACAGCAGAGGCATCATAGCGTAGTCTATATCATAATCTACATAATTACAAATTCTTTTTGATTTACTGAAAGACATGGGTACAAGATGTCAGTACAGACAAAAGTCTCTTCATTGGTGATGATACTCACAAAAACATCTGCATATGTTACATAGTCTTTAAGCCATCTCCAAACCACAATCACCTAGCAGACACACAGACAAATAAACAGTCTCTTGGTGCTTGGGATACTCTGGCAACTGCAAGGCCGAAAGGAGAACGTCCACATAATATTTCTGAAGTGAAATCTCGTTATCAACACAATCTGTATGATTGGCAGAATGCTAAGTGACGCCCCAGCAATAGACTTTAGTAGTATTTCTTTTATAATTCCAGCTAATTTTGATGTCTTGCTCAAGCAGGGTCTGACAATTGGTGACTTCAGTAGCCCTAATATCAATTGCAAGTACAGTACAAACAATAAATAGATCTAGTTAACATGCAAGGAGACTTGCTTCATGCAGGTCTAATCTGGAGTCTCATCCAGAATCCAAATCTCCAGGACTGAGCAAATTAAAAAATATATATATTTCAACCTTGAACTGGAGCAGTATGTCTGAACAACTGAACTGTTGTCACAAAACTGTTCTCAATCCTACTTCAAACTTGCCACATGGATTAATCGGCAGTTAGAAGCAGCTGCAGCACCATGTTCTGTGCACTTCTGTTGCCATTTTAATTTTTAAAAAGCAAATGGAGAGGCCTCTCCACAAAATTCAATGCTGCAATAGCAGTGACTGAACCAGAATCAGAAAATTATGAACAGCTCACTAAATTGTCTTTTAGAAGCACGTATCAAGAGGCTGCAGAACAAATTGTGTGCCTGAAATAACAGATCAATGAATGAAGAATAAAGAGACGTAAGAAGTGGAGATGTTGACGAACCATTGTAATTTGTGAAGAATCAATTTCCATACAGCCAGAGTAATGGCAGTACATCACAGACAGCGTATTCACGACTTTTAACAGCAAGAAATCATAGATTACCAAATGGAAATTTATTAATGCTCCAAGAAAGAGAGAATGATGCTGCAACATGAGGCCAGGAACTATATCCACTCCTTAAATGAGTAGAACGCAATAAAAGCAGCCCACAATGTGTATGTACAATAAAAAAACTGCCTTGAGCAGAGTACGTAAATCCCCTTAAAAATCAGAAAGTCAGCATACAATGACTGAACTAAGTATAGAAACAGTGGCCACATTGTTTATTAATATAAATAACATGAAAAATAAATACGAAATTTATGCCCAATGAATTTATGAAATATGAGTGTATTTTCAACACATGAAAAATGAATATATAAAATGCTTTGTCTGAAGTCTACCTACTTTATCATCTCACTGTATGTTCAGCTACATAAATGTTGAGCCAGAAATACATACGAGAGAACTCCTAAAGCCAGAGGATGATGTTTCAAAGCAAAGCCCTAAGGTCACATTTTACTGTATCACCTTATGAATTATATGAACTGCTGCTTCTTAAGGTACCAGTTTGCTAAACACATCTTGCCTAGACCACAAAACTGCTAATCAGAGGGTAAATTTCTTGTTCAGTACTATTCAACATCTACATACCCACCAACCTATGGCACAGGAGAAAGTTTTAGCTGTGAGAATGAATGACAGACTGCTGCCCAGCCATGGGTCCTGTCCGTCAGCATCCCGTGTTCTCAGATAACTACAGAAACACTCAGTGTGCCAAAAGCAGAAGTGTTTGTACATTTGCAGCTTGTTGGAAGAACTGTGTAGTATCAAGCACACAGCAGAGACAACAGACCGAAATACAGTTGAGCTTTTATTCCCCTAAAACCACAAACCAAATAAACAACTTGGAACAATTCACCCTCTGTCAGAATACTGACCTCAAATCTTTCTTATCTTTTACCTACCAATATAAACAATGTGTATTTTCACAGACCATTCAGACCTGAACACACAGAACGACTGTAACTAATGTAAATGAAAATGAACGAGACAGATCACAGGTGTTATGGCACCCACTCTGTGAACGTACCCCACCTCCTGGCTGACCAAAAATCACTAAAAGCCATTTACGTTATCATGTGTTGAAATGGTGGCACTCACTATTCAGAAGCAGGAATCTGATGATGTTTCCAAATGCCTAAGAAAAGGTGTGGCAGCACATTAGACCACATATTAATATATCTTTATAGATGCATCTTGTTCGATTCATTTATTTGCAAAATAGCAATACTTGAACAATACGGGCACACACAAATGTCTGCACGTGGAATAGGAGCCAATCTGTCTCCTGTTGGAAGAAGTGTATATCAAGTAACTCAGACAACACAACAGATTTGGCAGTAGCACATTCCCTAGTTTAGGAAACCATAACGTTGAGGTGAAAGGATGTGAGAAGCCACAGACGTAGCCCTCATCATCTCCTCCCATGTCACAGGTCTCCAAGGAATGAGGCAGAGGAGAAGAAAGTAAAAAGTAAGGTTCTGCTATACCCATAAACAAGGCTCTGGCAGGACATGGCAATGATTAACAGCTGGACAGCTCCAGCATATGCAGCACAGAGCCCAGGAAATGGAAGGGTGGAGTTAGCCAGAGAGCACCAGATCGCCACTTGGAAGAGGCCCGGCAGGGTCAGCAATGGCTTTTCATCCCAAACGGAAAGGCTGCCTCCATCACAGGAGCCGCAGCAAGCAAGTGGGAGACAGACACCAATCCAAGTTACCTATCTGTTCACAAACACAGCAGTCTGGACTGCAGTAGCTTTTCACACTACCTGAACAATAAAATAAAATCTGCACCACCGAAAACTCACTATGATTTACCTAAGAACGTGGCTTATTTGATAAATTATTCTCAAAAATTATTCCTTTGTAACAGAACAGAGAAGAGTACGTGCATTTAAATGGGGGTTTATATGTGTAAAAACAGGCACTTCAAAGCTTTGTGGCATTACCCTGTACACGTGCGAATCACCCATCTTTTCTTCCTCTTCGGATGTACTCTCCACTGAACTTACTTCCACTTCACTCAGCCTGGCAGTGTCCAAACTGACATTGACAGGAATTTTTGGACCATACTTCACCCCGCTACAATGGTTAAGGAGAGAATGGCACGCTATTTATTCATTTTACTTAATCAGAGACTTCTGCCATACACTACCTTTTTCAGCCAGCATGCTCAGTGCCTCCATAAGTTCTGGGAGACTGTCCTGGTACAACTAGAAGAGGCCATTTAATTATTTCTTCAGTTTTAATGAATACTCTCTTGGCAGCATGAGAAACTACATAAATTTAAGTATATCCTTACTCATCCATCCAAGAAACTTAATCAAGGTGTTCTATACTATTTACTTTGCAACAGTGCAGAATTGGCTGTCATTTCAGGTATTTACATTCTTTTTTTTACTCCTTAGTATACAAGAAAGTTTAAAAACCAAAACATCTAACACATGTCCAAATGTAACAGAAAGAGTAAGCAGGGAATAAATGAGTTTAATCCTTACTAAAATAATAACACTGATGAAAGCAGACAAGCCATGAGGCAAAGGCAGTTCTTGAATGACAAGCCATAATGTTTTGAAACAGAAACCACAGGGCAACGTTATCTAGTATTTTAGAAAAAAAAAAACTATTTTGTGCACAGAACCGTGGATCCCCTTTCATGGGCCTCCGAAAGCCACAGTGATGTGAGCAGCATTGCCGCCTTAGGAGGTCAGCATGCTGAGACTGTTTTTCCTGTTGGGCACAGAGGTTATGGCAGTGCAACGAAGTCCTAAGCACACACTATTTTGCATTGACTGAGATCAGATGCCTTCAATCTCAAATCAGTGCTCCAACTCCTAAAATATTACAAAAATAATGACAATGAAATTATAGTCATTTTCAGACAGAAAAGGAACTGTATATATATACTTGGTCGCTTCTGCACCTACTATATCCACAGCACCTCTACAGAAAGCCCAGTAAAATACCAGTAGCATCCAAAGATTTAGTTAATCAACAAATATCCAGCTAATTAATCAAGCTTGATATCTCTTCTTAATAGAGTGGCTTCAGGTATCTCCTAGAAATGTGAGAAGACCAGCCAACATACTCATCTTTAGCTAGTAAGTAAAATGCCCCTGCTTTGCACCCATTTCTTTGAGGGTGAGCTTCCTCACATCCAGGAGAAGTTAAAGAAATAACTGCACTATATAATAACTTCTGATTTGATTAATCACATTTATGTTCTATTTTAAACTGCAGCCTCACTAAATATTTCTTAAAATATTTATAAATAAATGTATCATTCCATAAATAAATATAATAAAAAAACAGCACAACAATACAAATATGCATGCATGCATCCGCGCAATTTACATACCTCTCCAAGAGCTTCATAGCGCTTTTGGTTCCATCTATGCAAATCTTCACGATAATTAAAAACAAATGGCTCCCCAGTTTTTGCATGTCTTAATTGTCCTTCTGTAAAAGAAACAAAATCACTACATTTTAGAGTATTTCCTCATGAAAAACAAGATACACTGTAGTACTGAAAATTGTGAAAAAAGTCTAACATATAAAAATTGGGCTATTATGAACTCCCTCTCCTTTTTCGGTTACACTACTTTTGAATGAAAACAACTGTAGCATAACAACAAAATGCAATCTCCTAGAATGGTATGTACTGCTAGACTGAGCTAAACACAAGTGATGACAGTAAAATTACATGCGGGTATCAAACACCAAACTGCTTTGCAAGAAACATTTGTCTCAACTGCTACGGATTAACAGTGAAATGTAAACATTTACAGATCAAATACTTCTCTGCTATGTCAATGAGGTGATCAGATTGTACCTACAAATCCCCTACTTCAAAACCAACTGCGTTTCCAAAGAAATCTGAGTACAAATTGGAATGGGGGCTGGAAGGAAAGGAAGCGTTTATTTTCAAGATTAGAATATTCTGTAAAACATTCCTGGTTAATTTTAAAAAACAAAACAAACAAACAAACAAAGACAGAGCCACCAAACATGTCTATGTTTCAGGTAAATATCTCAACTCCTAACATCCTAACACAGTGCAATCAAGTAAGAGCTCTTACTCTGGACACACCAAAATTATAAGAGCAGAATAAAGCAAAATGCATAATCAAAGCAAAACCACTACTGACTGTGAGGTTCCAGTGTAACTTTCCTTGCTTATAGCAAAAGGTTAGTAGCAAATCCAACCACAGATGAAGACTTGGGCTGGGTTAAAATATCAAGAATAAAATGGCACTAAACAGGAAGCAAACTGCAGGAAAAAAAAGTCATCTGACCAGTAATATTTCAGGTTATTAGAAAAAACACTAGTTATTATCTCAGAGAATCATAAAATTGCAGTAAATCAGACAAATCATTTTCAGCTAGAAAGCTGAAAGGCCTTCATGATGAAAGTAAGATTTAAAAACAAAATGTTTCCTTTTGAATTGTAAAAAGTTGCTAAATCAGTTCACACTTTTTCAGAACCTCTAAATTTTGATTCTTGATATTTTAAATGGGACATTTAACAGCTGATATCTCTACTCCTTCTGTGTATAAATCCCCTTATTTGGTATTTTTTTTCCAGACCAATCTTACCTGATGTCCAATGCATTTTCCATGCTCCCTGACTTCACACCCTTTTCTCAGGTACAAATATCCTTTTTATATTTTCATTAAGTCTTCACTCAGCTGCTCATTTTCATCTGCTTACTTTTCAAGTATACTGTTCAGCATACATTAAGGTCATTAAGGTGTAGTCTCCTTAATAAATTGGATCAAATACCTGGTTTTTTTTTTTTCTCTTTCTGGTGCTCTTATGTCTTCTCATAATTCTTTGAATCTTATAAAAATCCTCCTTATTTTTCCATCATAAAAAGAAGTGCGATTATGACTTAAGAGTATAGGAGCAAACATGTGAATTAAATGTACAAAGCAAAATAAAGACCTCTGGCAGCATACTGACCAGCAATGTATGTAATAGGTTTGCTACATTCTCTGGAAATCACTCAGCCTGTGAAGTTAGTGATGGAATATTCAGTAACATCATTCTAACACATCATTCCCCAAAATTTCTGCTCTTTTTACCAACCACATATGAACCATTAACTCTGAAGTCAGTAAGGAAGACAGTAGACACTGTGCAGATCTAAAAATAAGGAGCTGAAAAGTGACAGAGCTGAACCCCTCCCATCAAAGAAAGAGCATCACTTTCATGACACTTTTAGTCTCTAAGTACCTTCCTGTGAAAGCCATCAGGGTATTAAAAAGCTAAGTGTTGCATAAATGACTATCATTTAAAGGAAAGCTCTTTTTTTTTTCTTTCTTTAAAAGTGGAAGATGTAAGAAAGGCAGATTTAGAAACTAAAGTTCCTCTGTTCACAGAACAGGCACTGCAAAGAAGTAGAATTGTAAACGTCCCCATTTGTCCTACAGGTTTCAAACAATCTTGAAAGAGCCCTTTCCTGGAGTCTGGTATTACTTTAGCTCAGAGGCTTATTTCTCAGCTGGATTTTTGAATGTATGCACTGGAAATTATAAATACTGCTATTCATTAAACATACAGATTCAGCTAGCTGGCCTGACTTGTAGTCATTACACATTTAGCTGTAATGCAGAACCTTGACCTACACCTGAAGAGCCAGTCTATCACACTGCTCATCCTTTCATCAAAATAAATACTACAGAGGTGTCTTCCAACTGGTATTAATGAAAGAGCTGGCAAAAATTATTATCTAAATAAATTACTATGCCTTTTGTATCAATAAAAATCCATCAATAAATAAAATGTTTCTTGAATGAGTGACCACTCTTCAATTTTACTTTTTAATGCCAATGCTACAGAAATTACTTTCAGAATTTTTCTATCAGCACTTCCACTACAGAAAACTGGAATCCATGAAATGCACACAGTACAACCCCAAACCTATTGTTGTATTAAACAAGAGATTTTTTTGACAGTTTTATGAAATCAAAAAATTATTACTTAGCTAGATTTACAAGGCTGTTACACTAGGGCTTAAATATTTATTCTTAAAAGAAAAGTATGAAATTCTAATATGGATTTAGAAGGTATAATTAAACTTCTGATAACCCTTCAACATAGTTCTATGTATATCATTTACAAAGCACATACAACTTACTTTCATTAAATATGTACTCAAATCCTTCCAGAGTATCAGGAAATTCAAGTGGTGGTTCATCTTTTTTCATCAGTTCATCCAGGTCTATTCTAGACAATAAATCTAAAAAGGGAAAAAAAAATTACATAATGCATGCTATGTCTTCTTTATTTCACCATAATCACTGACAAAATGTGTTTGTTCAGATTTTTAGATCTTAAAGGCAGAAGGACAACCTACATAATACTAAACATAGGACTTCATTACTGCAAATCTTGCTCTAGATTCAATAGCTGTGCCTTATCTTCAGCATATTTATTTATTTGCCTATTTATCTCTAACCTTGATCAAAAAATGTCCAGAAACAGATGCTGTCAAAGACATAGTGATTTGTTTCAATGATTCATTACCACTAATGTCAGAAATTTGTCTCTGGTTTCTAGCACGCATCATGTTTTTAACATGAATTTATCTAGCTTCAATATCAAGTCATTGATACACTCTTGTTTGCCTGCCTGAGGAGCTCATATTATCAAATGCATGTTGTCTCACAGCCATTTACCAGCTGTGATCACAACACTCCTTAACCCTCCCTTTGATGCCCGAACAGACTTGAGCTATCTGAACTCTTCCCTTAACCACCATCCTTTAATAATTCTCAAGGCAGAGAAAACTACTATCCATTTCATAGCAAGCCATGATATACACATACTTTTCAGACTACCTGTTTTCTAAGATGGTATATCCTGGTACAGCCTGTATTCATTAATGAAAGCACACTAAAATAAGTGCAGTCTGCATATTTCAATCCTAAATTTAAGGAATTACATTTAACCAGAGGCAAGCACATAGGAACTTATTTTGCTTACTTCTAATTACTAAACAATTACTGAATACAAAAATAATACTGTACAATCATCTCTCTTCTCACTGCTCATCACCCGCATAACCTAATGCTATCCTTTTAACATACTTTCTGGTTATCAAAATAAGATGATTAACAACATATCACAAAATGATTGAGCAGGATACCACTGAGATATATTTCCTACTTCCTCACGAATGAATTTAAAGACCACATAAATACTTAGTTTAGAAGTTCTACATTGACATTGTACAATTGTTTTATAAATAAAGTGTAATTTCAAATCATGTATTGCCAATGAAATCCCTTAAGAATTCTTAGTACATTAGTTTATTACCTTTACCATCCAAATTTGTATCTCAAAGGAAATGCAACAGTTTGAAAAGTCTTTTTTTTTTTTTTTACACTTGCTTAGTTTGACATTAACTACACTTTCATCCTTTAATTATTTAAAATAATTATTTAAATAGGCTTTGGATCATCAGTGGACTTGATGATCCTTGTGGGTCCCTTCCAGCTCAGGATATTCTATATTTTTTTGATTAGTCTTGTGGACAATGACAATGTCATCTAAGCCTTGTATTAGTACATTTATCCTCTGAAATTTCTACAGTGTTTAAAATGCACTGAAAATCAGCTTCAACACTGTTGTATTATGAAATAACAAACAGGCAACTGTCTTCAGGTGATCTGCCCGTGGCTATCTCCAGCTTGCCCTTCCCTAAATGACCTAAGGCAGTCTTGCACAGACACTGAAACTCCATATCTCTCCAACTGATGTTGTGGTACCTGAGCACCTCTGTGATTATCTAAATAGCTAATTGACAACTGGATGTTGACTAGGAGATTTCTAAATGTGGTTCTTTTGACCATAGCTCTCTTTTTTGTCAACTCTGCTTAATGATCCATGACAAGCCATATACATAAACAATTCATGCTTGGTCTTGTGTATTGTCCTTTGAAAATTCTGGGCAAGTTGCTTTGGTTCTCAACCAAATAACAGAATGACAGAGAAGAAAAGAACTTTGTCAAAGAAGTTTTTGGCAGCAGGACACATAAAGTATGCCATTTCTCCCTCTGTATTTTCATAATATAAAGGTAGTAAAAACAGTCGTTAACACTTTATTTCTCCTCAGTGAAGAGACTGCTGTCACAACTCCTCTAGAATTTAACTGCACCAAAATTTTAACGTCTTCTTACTGTGGCCTATTTGGAAATGTGTTTACACAGAAGTGTCAGTTACTATATAATAAAAATACCCATCTCGTGAGCAGCAAGGGCAATACTATATGGAGTACATGAAGCTTTATCTTCAGAATTTAAAGAGTCTCATGATTTATATCTTCAGAGTCACTCAGTAAGACTGCAATCAGCACGAGCTCCAACCACCTCACCAGCCACTTTCTTGCTGTGCAATTTTTCACGTAAAAACTAGCTAAAGTGTTCTCAGAAAAATTTGAAGTTCTTTTCAGACCTGATCCACCATTCTTGCAAAAGATCTTTGACATTACAGATTGATTCAAGAGAGCTCAAATTTGATTCAAGAGAGACCAAATTTGAGTGATTTGCAGGGGTCTTTTGTGAGCTTAACAGGAGTTCACCAGATCACATGAAGAAAATCACAGTCTCCCACAAAGTTTTAATTATGTGGAATACTTCTTGGGTACTAGCCCTTGATAACAATCAAATTAATGCCAACTATACAATGGAAGGTTTACTTTTCCCAACATGAAGTATGATTTCCTCAACATAAATTAATTTGACAGAATTAGTACAAGATTTAAAAAAAAAACAAACACACCACCACATAGGTTTTCACCAAACCTTTCCAAAATACACAATTTTAACGGGAGGAGCAGAATCTACCATCTCTGTATGATAAAAGATACATTTCTAATAATAAATTTGTAGAAACACAATTTTTACATTGGAGTTGCAAGGTTCTTTCTATTCTTTTTTCTCTTCTGAAAGACAATTTAGAGAGTAAGTGTCTGATGCAAGCACTTTAAATCCAGTGTTTGGTTAGCTTACTTGCAACTCTAATCAACTCCGTGTACTTCTAAATCTGAAAAACATTCTCTAAAAATTGTCATTTATGCATTTTTTTTCCCTAAAGATATTTACTCCACTAAGTCACTTAGGCACAATTATTTTTCTAAACATACAATTCAAAGAAAACTCTATGAAATCAATATGGAAATCAATGTCTTGAAAATGTTTTCACTGCTAACATTCTACAGCTAAAGAGATTTTTTAAAGCTATAATATGGATACAAAATTCTGAAACATAAATAGCATAAAAATTAAAGTATACCCCTCAGAAAATAAGAACACAAAAGCACCAGTCAACTTCTTCAAAGGATAATTATGAAAATTATAAAATTAATGGATTTCTTACTCTGTTACTCTTTACCACAGATCATTATTTTTTGAATCATCTTATGAAACTATCGATAATGGACACCACTAGACAAAAAGCACTACATAGACAGACTTATAGTCTTATCCAGTATTGCAGCTCCCAGAATCTAACCCATACTTAGATAAAAGTGTTTTCCTTTCCTTAATATTAATAACTGTTTCTGAAGAGTCTATATATGTAAAAAGAAGGCAGAAGAATTCATACCCTTTAATGCAGTAGTCTTCTCTTTTTCATCTGGGCCTCCTTGCTGGAGCTGAGCCATCCTTACCCAAACTGTCAGCAGAATTAAAATAGTAAAGTCAATGTGCATTTGTCATCAAAGGACAATCTGAAAATCAACAAGTTAGCAATTAACAAATTTACTGACTTCTGCTTCAAGAGATCTGATTTGCTACCACATATACATAAAGAGAACTGCATATAAAACAACAGAATTTGTTTTGAAAGCAAAACTTCCCTGAATATTATAAAATCGTACTCTATAATGTAGAACTAAAATTGACCTTCTCTTCTTCAAAACTTATACTGGACAAAGTCTTATCGTGCTATCTTGGATTAGGAAGTTTCACAACATAGTGCGACAAAAATTCCTCTATCATACTTGGTCAGAGATTCACAAGAATGAATATTAACTTCTTAATCCTGAAGGAACATTTATCTAATCAATACTCCTTTTTTGCGACTCTGACATAGGATCAGTAAACGTTAAGCATTTTGGAGAAGCCACACACTTTTTAAAGTCCACAGTAGAAAATACAAGCAAAACCACAAATAAGCAACAGAACATTCACAATCTCTACGGATTTTTCTTTTTCAATGAAGTAAATCGAATTGTTCACACTGTACTACACAGTCCTCAGTTTTAGTAAAACTACATGGAGTATGTATTTTTAAACCACTGTGATCTCTACAATACATTATCTGCATTGAAATTTATAGCATAATTGTCCAGGTATAGAACGAACCTCAATATGTTCAAGGTGAGAATTTATATGCAAAATATGTGTGTAAATTTTTTCCTATTGCACAGAAGGCAACCCAGACATTCAAGTCTGCAGTCCCTTTCATCTTTAATCTGACACCAAGGGAGCAAACTACCATACCACAATCACTGCTTCTTCCTTTTCAATTAAAAGACTTCTATGCATTGAGTTCTTTTTCACTTTATCTTTTTAGTTCTTTGTTTCATCTGTCAGTCATCATCAATTTGTTTTACACTTTATCATGGATGAGTCTGCATGAACTGCATCTCGGTAGCAACTTGCAACTTTCAAACAAAGAGCAGCAGGATTTATCTGCTGTACTACTGGTTCCCTAAGAGTAGCAACTGTAAGAAAGAATCTCAAAATTGTTTGTTTTAAGTAATGGTAGTTCACTGTAAGTACAGCAAGAAAAACAAACAAACAAACAACAAAAAAAAAACAGTATGACAAAGATGAGGGGATTATTGTCTATTTTCTTCAAGGAAAACCTATTACATGAAACATTTTCCTATAGATTAAGAAAAAAATAAAATGTAAGGGGCTGATAGTTATTAACTAAGGAGATATATATTTTTATTTTTATTTATTTTTATCATTATTATTATTTGTGTTATTATTATTTGTGTTATTATTATTTGTTCAAGACAGTTAACTGTCTTCTACATTCTACGAGTTTGGGCTAGGGTTGACTTTGACACCTTCCTTTACAGGAGGTGGTTCAGACTAAGGTGCTGCAAAATGACAGCACACTGTCAAAAGTCTCTCCACAAAACACAACTCCACCATGCAACCTTTACTTAGACCATACACTTTTTAAAATAATGATGCAACTCAGCATGATTCAGTTAAGATGGACTTCTTTTTCACTAACGCTTTAATCACATTAGCCCCAATAACAGAATTAATCAATATAAATAAGAAAAAAAATCTTTTTACTGGCATAAAGCATACTCAATGTATATATTAAAACCACTCAAATGTTGATTCACACATGCATTTTATGAAAGATTTTTCTTGGATGCTTCCATATAGTTCACTGACAGAAGATCACCAACTAGAAAATCTTGCCCATCATCAGTTTGTATGTTTCCAGCATAAAAACATTTACATTCTACCTAATCACCTTAGGAAACAAACAAACCCACTCAAGTTAAAATTATTAAAAGTGATAGTGACAATCATAGTGATTTCCGATAGGCCAGATGAAAATTATTCTTGTCAGACAAATTAGGTAATCTTCCCTACAAAAAAAATTGAAAATTCATGATTGAGTATAGTTAAGTTAATGCAGCTACAAATGACATGTAGGTGCTCGAAGATTTCTAATTATCTAAGGTGAGAAATACAAAATTTATCTGAACAGATTTACCTTGATAAATTAATCCCCTTTTCCTAATCAGATAAATCAATGCAGTGACCAAGAATTTCTGGCATTTTTGCCCCTAGAATGTGTACCTGGGTTCCTTTAACTGACATAGACCTAGCCACTGAGGAAAGAATTGATAACTTAGAGGTTCACTCACAAAGCTAGACGCATCAAATATAAATAAATAATTGAATCTGAATTTAGCTCTGAGACAGAATTTCCAGTTCTTTTTGACAATGTAAAAAACTGTTACAGCAGCCACTGGAGGGAGGACTTGATATTAGAATGAGGATGAAACAAGCACACAGTATTTTAAGTATTGTTTGTGTGAACACAGCACTCTGCTAAAACCCTCACTGATATTTGCTAAATGAGAAATAGAAGAAATTAGATGAGAGGGTTGGAGTTCCTTTCTTTTACAAACAGATATTGAATGAACTGGAGTCTGATGGTCCAGAAACGAACACTGGGAATGTAAGTACACATAAATCTCCCTGAATACTTGCTTACAGGCAAAAGCAGGAATTGCAGTTTACTCTAGGAATCAGTTTTAAGCCCCAGTCATCTTGAACTCCATACATTCAGCACTTCACATAATTCACAAATGTCCTTCATCAGTTGCCCCATAATAAATACAGATCATTTTGAATGTTCTTCTACGCAATTACTTAAAGATTCTTCATAAAACATCTCTTCTTTGGTTGTTTGTTCCAGTAGCTATGCCAAGCACACATCCTAAAAAACAATTTACTATTTCACCCGAGGAATACTTAAATAAGTTTATTTCCAAGGGAACTTACATTAATTTGTATATATCTTGGTTTCCCATGCAAACTTTAAATATTCTGTCACTAGACATACTATGTGTATTCTGTGTTGCTTCAACCTCAGTGCCCAATAATTTGTCATCAGAAATACTGCGGCTTCACAAGGCTGCATTTTCACCAGACCCTTTTGAATTCAGTTGGACTGATGGATTCACAAACAAATGGTCAAAAATTTAAAAACAAAGAAAACACACATCTGCACACTTAAGATAGTGTGCATACATATTTTATGATCTTATTTGTAAAGTGGTACTGGAAGTTTGGACCGCAGAGCTGATCTGGACCTGGATAGTGCTTGATCGTGTTAGTCTTTAAATCAGACACCCTATTGTGTATTCTGACTCCGAAACAAGTGCACACATACACAGATTTTTACAGGCTTTAATTATTCCTCGTTATGCAAATCCAACTAGAAACGTGGCAAAAAAACATTAGTATATGATTTTGCTATACATTAGCAAGAACTGAAATTAAGTCAACGTTATCTGGTACAAAAATTCCAAACAAAGGCCATAAAAAGATGTAATGCTAACCCACCACAAGTGCAACATAGAAGAAAACACGTGGGTATTTTCAAGCAAACAACTCCATCACTTTTATCTGGACATAATCCAAACATGAGTCATCAGAATACTGTGGTAACAACGCTTTATTAAAATACAGTTGAATTACAGTCTAGTTCTTTGTAAACTGACATACCAAGCACGCTAGGGACAAGCGTGCATGAGGCTTGTGCAATGTGTTTGATGACTCAGAGCTAGGCTTTCTTCAGATACATGGCTGGGAGACAGTTTTGGCTATCAGACCATTTTCTGCATTGGCTCAGATAAAGCACAAGAAACATAACTTTTTTTTGTTGTTCTTGTTTATTTGGCTGGTTGATTTTTTTGTTTTGTTTTGGTTTTGCCTAACTACATTTTATCTATTCTTATTTTTAGGACACTACAGATAACAACAGTAGCAACTGCTTCAGGTAAGGCTATACTTCACTTTCATTATTAAAGACCTTATTTACTTACACTTAGGTTTGCCAACCTTCAGCTCTGAAAGACAATTATTTTCAATCTGTTTTGGGTAAGTTCAGCTAAAATGTCTATATCTAGTACACAAAGAAGGTTCACAGGTAGGATCTTCCATGCAGTTCTGCTGTTAATGAGCAGCTCTAACATCTCCACGTTGCAGAGATCAGAAACTTTGCCAGAGGATCAGCTTATCATGCAGCATGTGCCTCTTCCTGTTCCCCTTAGAGCTTGCCCAGATCTGCTTAAGTAAAAAACTGCTTTTTGCATACATTTATTACAGACTTATTAAAACTTATCAGAATTTCCAGAAAATTTACCTATTTGCCTAGAGCATGCTCCATACAGCTGCAAAAAGACAGAGGGAAAACACATGGGAGGTGTGCAACAAATGCTGGGAGAGCAGGATCTTTTACCCCTGGAGTACACAGAAATTGGCAAGGGTCCCAAAATCCCTGAATCTCAGTACATCTTTGCACTGTACCAAATGGTAGTGGAACTTGCTGATAAAGTACAAGACCACAGACAGCAAGAACAGTTGATTTATTTGCACAGCAGCTACCTTCTGATGTTATTTACCCCTTAAGCTCAAAGAGCAGAGGACTCTGAGCTGTTTTCATTAGTGCCCCCACCTCATCAGCGACTCGGTTGTTTACACAGGGCAGAGTCAACACGATTCCACATACTGAAATTTTAATTGTTGTAGCTTAACAGACTTGAAATGCTGGAAATGACCTTCATAAATAAATGCCTGTAGACATGATCAAATAATAAACGTGCTATAAGAATACAAAAGCAGGCAGTACAACCTCAGCACAGCCTCTGAGAGGTTTACCCAATGGCCTTACCAACCAAATGAGAAGATTCAAAATGACCATCCAGGAACTCTTCTGCAGCAGCAGCATCTTTGAATGCTTAATGCAATATTCTCTCAAGAACGTGTAATATCAATCCTTTAAGTGCATGGAGAACCCTACCTCCTGTGGTGAGGCAGATGGGTACTACCCAGTGAGTCAGGCAAGTAACTCTGGGGACAGAAAAAACAATCGTGCCACGAAGGCAGGAGAATGTTGCAGAAGAGAACCCTGCTCAGAGGATGAATTTGCAGGTGTTCTTACGAGATTTACTCGATTCCTATAAAACAAAATGTTCTCAGGTAACCTGGTTTGCACTTTTCCCACTTTCAGGGCATTCAACCTGAGCAATTTGCTTCAGTCCTCAGAACTCTGGACTGCTGGATTCCCATTTTAAAAACTCTGAAGAAAGTTCTGTAGGTTTTCCAAGCTCAGCACCCAAGATGAGTAGGGCATTAATTTCACTGCACCTTTCACCATCATCTTCCTCAAAAATGCCACTAAGAATCCTCCATACACAGCAGATGACAGGGAAAATTCAAGGAAACAAAGTTTATGAAAAACTAATATCTTTCAATTAAAACCTGAAAAAAAAGCCTACGTTGTATGTAATAATATTATATTCGGTAAAAGATTCATATTGTGTAGCTCCACTGTTGCACAGGGGTACTTATCAAGTGGCTAGGACAAAAAGAAACATCGAAGAAACACTAATCTGGCAAACATTTGTGTGTGAAATGGTCTTTAATTACAGAATCTTATTTTCTCACAGTGTACATTGCAAGGATAAGTAATATTGGCACAATATTACTTCATAATTGCCCTGTGATAGTTTATTAAAAAAAACACGTTTGGATGAATTTTTAAGATGATTGCACTAGACTGTTGGTTTTAACAGGATTCTGGCTTGAAAGATGTGGTGGAGAACACTGACTTTCAATAGCCTCATCTCTGTACATACTAAGTAGTTACAGGACAAAGTCAGAATTTTTAATCTTTTTTCTAATGTCAGCTTCTCTCAAGCAATCCCATGGGTCAGCTGGGAGAGGAAAAGGCCTCCAAACACAGTAAAACTCAAAGACTCTCTTAATAGAGACACCAAAGTAATTTGCAGGACAGCCACAGATGAAGAGAGAGAGACTGGAAAATTAACGGAAAACGATTTCTGTTTTGGCTACCATGAAAAGCTGCCTAGACATACGCATATGTGTCTAGTACTTTAAAATCACTTTTTTTTTTCCTCTCTCCCTTTGCTCTTAAGTAATATCTTGACTTTCAGAAGTGCTGCCTGCCATTAATTGAAGACTCCTGAAAAGATGACAGACTGAGAGGCTGAAAATGCAATGAATACAGAACTGACTGTAGTCCAGATCCTAGCACACAGCAAAGTATTTTTAATCCTACTGAAGACTCCATGCTGAGGAGGTGCACAAAAAGAGGCTAAGGAAAGGTGAGAGGTGCACCTTCCTTTCTGTGAAATACTTCTTTCCTCCAACTCCTACCAGAACATGTACATGAAAAGAATGAATATCACCACCCAGTCTGACTACTCTGCATATAACACAGGTGCTCTGATGACACAGAAATACCTAATAGAGGTGGAAGCTATTCAGTATCAAATCACACACAACTGAAATGAGCATGGGGGGCTACTGAAGTCATCAGTTTACCATCAAAATCAAATGTCAACACCCCAAATTCCCATAGTGTACATACCTTCTTTGCAGTAGCGTCTGCCTCAATGGATCTGCCCTACAGCTCTGCCCACAGCATCCCCCATTATGAGACACCTTTCTCTTCAATTTTATCATTTCTCTCAGCTTTATGATTACAGCATCTCAAATTTCTTTGGTCTGTCCCTCTACCTTAGAGGCAGCACATGTTATCTGGCCAACCAAACCGAGCAGTACTGCCTCATTTCAACTATCTGACAAGCAACTCAAATAGCCTTGTAAAACACATGCAGTCCACAAGTTTGGTTCTGCAAAGCAGCACCACATTATAGTGTATAAAAACAATGTGAGTAACATAAATTCATTACTCTTTTAGCTCGTAATTTAAGACCACCAACTTCAACTCAAAATTCTGACTGTATCACTCTGATTCTTGTTTTTACATCAATAAATTTTCTTTTCCTTTTTAGTCCAAAAAAATAAAAAGGACCAAGATATATATATATATATATAAAGGCAAGTAAACATTTCTTTTGTATGAATTTCAGAAACATTCACAAAAAGGTTCCACTAATTGCTCAATTCTGTAATTAGAATCAGACAACTCTAGAGAGCTCTGCTACTGCCTTATCCCCAACCCTGCTTTATCTGCCCAAAGTAAAGACTGCTGCCACGGCATCGTAGAGCAGTCTAGGCTGGAAAAGATCTCCGGAGGTCATCTGGTCCAGCATTTTGCTGCAAGCTCGGCCTACCCATTAGGTAACCCAGGGTGCTGCCATGACCGGCCTTCAGTATTTCCAGTCAGAGAGACTCCACCACTCCTCCTGGGAACGTATTTCAATGTTCAGTGTTTTTAGCACATTTTCTTTTCCTTATATCCAGATGAAATTTCCCATCTCGCCAAGCATCCTTATGAAAGAGTTTGCCTCTTCAGACTGCTGTCCAACAGGACCTCCAGCTCCTTTTTAGCAGAGCTACATCCCGGCCAGCCTGCACAGCTGTTAGCGGTTCATACCTCTGTCAGTGCACACCTTCATGGGTTCATCTCTTAACTGTTAGGCAATTCTTGACCTAACAGTAACCATCCCACACAGGAGCTAAAGAAACTTCACCAACTTCTCCAAACCAACCTTGTAAGATTATTTATGTATTTTGTGGAAAACACTACATCTCCAACCAGTCGAAGCCCTCCTTAGGAGGCCTACCTTAGCATTTGTGGCTGCAGAACAATATAGCAGAACTCAACCAAGTACTACCACACTCAAAGGTGTGCAGACAGAAGCAGCAGATGAGCAGGAAGAGCAACCGGGGATACGACTCATTTTGATGAAAATCATCACTAGAAATTCACAGTTCTTGCTTGGAAGGCCCAGAGCTTCAGGCCAGGATTGCGTCCTGGTAACCACGGGCCTTGCCTTCCTACAGCTATCAAACCCTGAGACCAACCACTTGTGTTTAACTACAGCATGCCTTCAGAAAGGCATTCAGTCTCAATTTTAATTTATTAAGTGCTGAAGATTCCACAGCTTCCAGTGGTAGTTTCAAAGGTTAGTCACATCTTTCAGGTCTTGTTTCCAGTCCCAATTACTCTGGCTTCAGTCACTAGTCACTATGTTAAGTCACTAGTCTGTTAAGGTTTCCCTCTCTAATTTTCCCCTTACTCGACTAGATGCAAGTTTAGGAGTCTTCTATGAAATTTTTATTCTAACTCAAAGTAATCTTTTTCCAGTTCCAGTGTTTCCATATATTTCTTAAATCCCAGTTGACAACTTTATGCAAGCCAAACTCCATAGGACAAACACTGCTAGAGTGGTGGCTTCTCGTTTCTCCTGATTTCTTTGTTTCACAATCTGACTTGCCTTTTTTTTTTTCCTTCAGGCTGCAGACCTAACTTACCAAATAACTGGGATAATGCTAAATAAATTCTTTTCTATTTAACATTTAACCAGTCTTGGGTTGGAAACATTTTACTAGTGATGATTTAATGTTATTTCCCAAGAATATTTAGTGAATTCCTAAATATTCCTACGCAGTATTTACTGAAGACCACAATTCCTGAAGACTGTTACTTTTTCAAGAAGGGATAAAGTACCTCATGAAGCAGCTATTTTATTTACACTATGCAGTCTTGAAGTAGATTTATTTTAAAGTAGTCAGTTTACATAACATTAAATCTATAATACTGGAACAGTAACTGCAATCAAGCAAACTCATAATCTGAATCAACAAAGAGTTCATTCTGTCATTTAATTATTTATTAATACAATTTTCCATTAGTATTCCATTATTTTACCTACATTGTGACAGCATGGTCTATTATTATCTGTATTAACCCACCCTCTTCTCTCAAGTACTGACATACCATCAGCACTTTTATCATCTTCTGGGATTTCTTTATCATGCCAAGTATTATTTAAAATGAATAACAATGGACAAAGGACTTCCTTTAACACCTCCTTCATCATTCTTTGGGTCAACTTAATAAATAATCACTCTCACAAATTACAATAACTAACCAAGAAAACGAAGTGTCACAGGAAGTAGAGGACTCTTCAGTGCTTAACTGACTGTGATTAGATGCATTTTCAGAAGGAATACTGCTGTTAAATACAACTTACTGATTTGAATACTGTGGTAGCTGAAAAATGTAACAGCTACAATAGAGCTTATTGATAAAGTACAGTAATTACAGGACAAGGGTGATCAATCCATTGCACTATTCTACCTTTATGTCACCTTAAAATCAGAATGAGAATACCTAAACATAAAAAAAATCGTAAAAAATTAAATCGTGTACTAAAGCCTGTGTGTGTTAGTATACTTATTTTTATGTTCACCTCTACAGCAGCTGACCGCATTGCTTCCCAAGACTACATGGAAATTAATGCAAGAGACAGAAATATATTATATGGTGTGACATGGAAAAACACAAAACAGCACCAGCCTCATCCAGTGTAACAAGATAACAAGAGACTTCTGAAAAAACACATTAGAGACAATACAAACACTTTCTCACAACTCAAGAATTTCAAGAAAATCTGCTGGATATTAGAATAGTATTACCTTTAAGAGTATTTTTATGTAAACAAGATTTCATTTAAAAATGAAGTAAAAACTATACAGACCATTGAGGTCAGGTTAGTGGTGTAAGCACAGGGCAATATAAATTTGTAAGGAATACTTACAGCACAACAAATAGGTTGCAAGAATGAAATAATAATGTAACCATCACACCTCCAATCTTTTATTTATTTTTAACCTATCCTTAAGCGAAAGCAGAAGAAACAATCCAGTTGCAGCCACGTGGACATACGAAATAATCTAGAGGCAAAAATCTTTTGTTCTAAATTCCTTGTGTTGGAGAAGGGGGGAAAAAGAAAGAGAAACAAAATCTTAGAGAAAACTAAATTTTCAAACTTTACATGCTTTGTAACAAAATTTTACTCCAAATATGAAAAAGAATCCAAAAAGAAAAAAGAAAACCGAGGGGAAATCAGATGAAAAGTAATTTCACAATAAAAATGAGTTAGTATGAGATCAGCAATGCTAGACAAAAGATACATTTTCTTTACCTAAATTAATTTTACTTGGAACAAACCTGGAAGGTAACACAAAATATCTGATAAATATCAAAAAAAAAGTGAGGAAGGGACAGAGGACAGATCAGAACTTTAGAAGCACGTAAAAAACTTACAGAGCACAAACTCCTCTTCCAAATTGATTTGAAATTAGAACTCCAGTGCTGTAAAACCAATCTCAATACAGCAGCATCGTGGTTTTAACTAAGATCGAGTTAATCTTCCTTGTGACAGCTGGTACAGTGCAGTATTTTGTGTTTAGAATAAGAACAATGCTGATAATGTAACACACCGATCTTTAGCTGTTGCAGGGCAGTGCTTGCACTAAGCCAAGGACTTCCCAGCTTCTCACACCACCCTGCCAGTGAGGGTCTGCGGGGGGACAGACCCAGGACAGCTGCCCCCAGCTGCCAGAGAGATACCATGGGGCATCGTGTGGGACAATTATATGTGGGGGCTGGCCAGGGGGCTGTTGCTGCTCGGGGTCTGGCTGGACATCGGTCAGATGATGGTGAGGAGTTGCACTGTGAATCGCTTGCTTTGTACATTCTATTATTATTATTATCATTATTATTTCCCCTCCTTTTCTGTCCTATTAAACTGTCTTCATCTCAACCCACGATCTTTTACTTATTTTTCCCCCCACAATTCTCTCCCCCATCCCAGTGGGAGGCGGGGGGCGAGCCAACAGCTGCACGGTGCTGAGCTGCCTGCCGGGTTACACCACAACAAGGAGACAAATATTATTTTTATATTCCTGCTAAAATACATCTTAACTAACCAGATATTTAACTACCACAGGAATTCCTTATAAACTTCAAACCAAGTGGAAAGCAACTGCTTAAATAAGCGTACACCAAAAATGGCCCAACTTAAAAATATTTCTCAATCTTGCATGGGTCTTTTGAAGCAAATGTCTTCACTCCAACGGACAGAGCTTTTGGGTAGCTGTCTCTGAAGCTTCAAAAATATAGCTAGCATTGCTTCAGGCTTTTTTAAGTTGGAAAGGGGAAATTCCACAATTTAGAAGGATGCAGGAAAGAAATTCCAGCCTTTGCATCTGATGTTGCTCAAGTTTGAGATGAGACCTGAAGAAACAAGTAACTGAACGAGATCCTGGCAGCAACATCCTGGGCTGCTTCAGGGAAGACACTGCCAGCAGACAGGGGAGGTGGTCCTTCTCCTCTGCTCCGCTCTGGTGAGATGCACCTGGAGCGCTGCATCCAGCTCTGGGCTTCCCAGCACGAGACAGGCACGGACGTCCTGCAGCGGGTCTGGTGAAGGGTGACAGAGGTGAGGAGGAGCGTGGAGCATCTGACACCGGGGAAGAGGCAGAGAGAGCTGGGACTGTTCAGCCTGGAGAAGAGACGAGTTGGGGCATGGGGTGAGGAGGAAGCGGTCTGTCTCATCGGTGCCTGTTCAATGCCTGACCGGGAGAATTGAAGACCACTGAGGCAGACTGCTCCCAGTGGCGTCCCGTCAGAGGGAAACAGGCAGTGGGCACAAACTGGAGTCTAGGAAATTCCACCCAAACATAACAAAAACCCTTAGTCTAAGGGTGGTCTAACACTAGAACAGGCTGCCCGGAGAGGTTACTTGGAGATGATCAAAACCACTGAACACGGTGGCACTACTAAGGGCATGGGGGATGCGCGAGGCAAGCCCCAGAAGTCCCTGCCACTACCAGCCAGTCTGTCACCTTCAGGTGAGAAAAAAATAAAAGTGCACGATAAATGAAAAAGTGCAAAAGTTTGTGCAAAAAGTATGAGTATGTGTTTACGTATACACCCTTATACATACGTTAGTTACCTCCCACAATAGCAATGAACAGCCTTTAACAAGGGATGAGAAAATCATTACAAGCAGCCTGTGCATGAGCAAGAATTAGAGCTTGTGGTCTCAGGGGTTTCACTTTTGTGTTCCTAAGCATTTATTTCTGATTCTAATTCTTCAATTTCTGTGAAACAGACAAAATTTATCATCAAGAAACTGTCAAAACCACCAGGGCCACAGCCATGACAAATCTGTGAAAGCTGACAATGCTGTATATTACTCATTCTGTTGGCAATCATTCTCCTAAGTGCATTAAAACACCTTCCAGCTGGTTAAAATCACCTTGTAGATGCACAGAGCCTTAAAAAATGTCCATATTGTCTTTCCATATCTGATAGCATATTATAAATATGTATGCCTCCACTACTAAAAGACACTGTCAATTCCACAGGTATCGGGAAATATTAAAATTAAGGTTGTTTACCCACACTCAGTTAAGCTCCCATGCACTAAACTCCAGTATTATACAAAAAACAACGTGGAGAAAGTCAAAATAGGAAAGACAACATCTCATTCTCTCCTACTTCTCGAAGTCAGCATCATCTACACCTAATCAGACATCCAGCATGGCCTTAACTAAATTCCTTTTAAAAATACGCGTGACGAATACCCCAGAGCTTTCCTGAAGTTACGTTCACGTTGCTGATTAAGCTCATGCCTGAACCTCATCCTGAGCCTCGAGAGACAAACACAGAACCTGCCAGACCTCCTGCCTTTTGCTCTGCTCCCCCTGCTGCGCCTGAAAGCTGACGACTAGGAGGCAAGGCGACCTCTGCCAGAGAAGTTTAAGATCCCCTCGCCTTACAAGATGGGTGGCAGCACGCACTTCCCAGCACCTACAGAGAAACCACATCCCCAGCGTTAGTGATTGCAAATAAACTACTGTGTTTGACACAGCGGCAGTATTTCGGCTTTAAACAGAAATCTATTCTGACGCCAAACTACCCTTTTCAGGTGAGGATTCTTCCAAACTTCCACGTCTTTTGTCACAGATCTTTACTTCTAGGCCTATAGGCAGTTTGGAAGTTTATGCCCTTCCTCTTTCTAGCAACCCCTCCCATACCTGGAGATAGCTGTTGTGTCTTCCTCAGTCTCCTCTAGTCTGAAAAATTATTGTTGCTTTCCCCTGGAAGAACCTCCTGTGGCCCAAAGTGTTTCTTAAAAGGGATGGCCCAAACTGAACAAGTCCAAGCAATGTGCACAATGAACTTACCAGGTAACACGTTTAAACATCCCTTCTGACTATATATCCCAGAAAAATGATTACCCTCCTTGCAACAGCACAACGTTACTGACTCATGTTCAGACTATGATTCATCTAAAAATCTGGAATTATTTTTTTCTGTAATTACTGCTATTTTATGTTTATATAGGGAACTATCAAGCCTAAGCACAGTCCTTTGCATTTGTCCTTTCAAACCACATTATTTCTTTCACTTTGTTTCTCTATTTTTTCTAAGCCATTTGAAATTCTAAAGTTACTTTTCACAGAACTTGAATCCTCTCCCAGCCTGGTACTCTCTGTAAAATTAATAAAGTTACTCTCTATGCCATCACCACCCAAGTCATTAGCAAAGTGAAGGCATAATCACATTTGTTTTTTTCCACTGCACTTCTCCCTTTGTCTATGCCTGGAATGAAGGTGTTCATTTAGAAAGCAGCTATTCATTTTTTTGTTTGACCTTCCTCTCTTGAGCTGCAAGCATGACCTTAATGTTTCTCCTAACCTAAGTTCTTCCTCCCCCGTATTTTAAGTGCCTCTCAATCACTACCTCCCATTTCTCGCACAATCTCCAAGTCCCACTTGGCCTCATTTCACCCTGCACGCTCCTAGCAGCGCTCCACTCCCTTCCTTCCTGAACTGTCCTTCTTTCCCCTTCCAGTGCAAGAGCACTGGAACGGGATGCAACGGATGGCCAACTCCACAACTCCTTCCAGACCGCCTCCTGCCCGCTCATCACTGGCTCCCTTCATGCTGTCATTACAGAATGGGCATGGGAGTGATTAAAGCCCCTAAGGACCCTCCACACACCCAGCTCCTCCAAAACGTTTTGTCCCGCTCGAATCGTTGGAGATTTGTACATACTGAAGTTGACACCTTCCCTACCTGACATCACAGCAGACCTTGCCACGTACCGTGTTTGACTTCCAAAACACAGAGGCGCCGTTCCACACAATCACGTGCACTGGAAGGGAGCTTGGAGGTGTCCAAGCTCCTCCTGAAAGCAGGGCTCATCATCTCCTTTGCACCGACCAGTCAAGTTCTGAACATTTTCAAGGATGGCAATTCCACTACCTCTCCGGGCCCCGTTACCACGTTTGACCACACTCATGGTAAATTTGCTTTTGCTATGTCTACCAGCACATCCCAGAAAGTAAAACATTAAAATATATTTATCTGCTATTCCACACTGCTACGAAAAGTGAAGTTTAGAACAGACTCGACAAAAATACTATGTTAACCGCACCATGCTCCTCTTCTGGAAAGCCAGATACTTTAATGCTGCCACATACATAAACCTTTCTTATATGCTCGTTAATAGTACTCTCTGAAGATCACAATTGTCAAGAATTTGTTAAACAAAACATTCCTTTGAATGTTTCTTATGGGCATCACTGAGCTGGCAAAATCTTCGCTTCTCACAGGAACACACTGCTGTCTTTGAAAACTCCAGTTTCTCTCTGATAGAAAAGCACCAGCATTTTCTCTCTCACACCAGGAAAATGCAGGTATGGGTTGGTGTCATTAAGGAAATGGATTTCCCATCTCAACATAATTCCATCCCTCCCAGGCTCAGCTCCCTTCCCCAGACCAACTACCCCATACAGGCAATAGCTCAAACTTCGTGTTATTTTGGTGCGGTCTTCTCAAATTAGTTGCTCCTTAGGGATTTATTGTCATTTTTCTGACTACCAGAACAAAGTCTGAAAAGTCAAAAAAAATAATAATAATTTGCCCACAGAATGATGTTGGGAAAATAGCGAACGAGAACTTAAAGCGCTCCTTCAGGAACTTACATTCAACCTATCTGATATTTGCAAAGCTGGTGGGATGATTCACATGAATGTAATGCTAGAAACCAAGACATATAACCTATTTAGTAAGAGCAAAAATGGAGATCATATGGCACTGCATGCCAAGAACGTCATTGTCTGCTTCTGAGTCACTGACAACTGAAAATCACGTCTTAAGAAATAAAGTACAAGTGAGGACACTAGCCGGGGTTTGCTACAGATACAAAATCTCACTTAGCATGGCAGTTAGGCATCTACTGCATCTTGCTGGAAATAAAGTTTCATTATCACAGTGGACATAAGGCCAAAGGAGCTAACCTGGAGCTTTCGTGCTGCCATTATCAGAACATGCTTGAAATTTCTAGAAATTGGGGACAATTTCTTATGCTGAGAAATGTTAAATCCAACCCAAGGGAAAGCAGTGTTGGTCTTCATCCAGACAGATAACAAGTACTCCACTGTGTCACAGAGAACAAATACAGAACAAAGACAGTTCCTGCCTCTAGGTCTTGGAATCAAAGGACATATTCCCAAACACAGTTTTGCAAAACGACTTAAGAGGTCCCAGCCCCTACCCGTGCTACCCCCTCAGCTGTGCTGACAGAACCGCTGGTAGCAATGCATGGTGAGCCTGTGCATTGCAGTGTATCTTTTTAGCATTATATTTTACCTTACTGATTCCCAGATTTGGTTCATTACCTGGTACAACTGAGGCAACAGGACAGAACAAGGCAGGAGCACACAGCTGCTGCCTGAGAACTTTTTCCAGCCTGATTTGCCAACACAGACAGGAAAGGACCACCGGCAGGCAAAGCAAAAGAGGGGCTCCATCACTTTGACAAGCAACAACTCCTTGTACATTTCACATTCTGTTGTTCCAAAACACAAATATTTGAAGTAAAGTATCAAGAAGCCTACATTAACTTCTGACTCATTGACTACTATGTATCAAATGAGTTTGCAATACTTGCTGATTTTGATGATTCTGCTTACTCTGAAATCTTCTCATTGGCTTGGATGTGGACAGCTACATTAATGCAGTGTTACAGGTCGGAAGTTACCACTATATACATACACAATTCCCAGTAACTCACATTTTATTTCTTGAGATTTGATAGCATGCTTCAGTGGAGAGATGCTCTCTCACTCCGCAGACTAGTGTTCTTCAAGAGAGACAAGCATGCACATGAGCACGCTACTTATCCTCATTTCACAGTATTTCCTTAAAGCCGTGATACAGCATGGTTCATCAGTGCCACTTTCGCTACCAAGTCTTCCTCGTACATGCATCTCCTTTTAAAAGTATCTCAAATTTTGGTTTTGACCGTGGTGCCAGTTTCTACTGTAATCTGCTCCTCTTACTCAATATCGTGTTTCTTGGGATGGATTTGTAACACACACATTCTGCCAGATGAATTACATGCTCATTAGTTGGAAAAAAAAAAAAAAGAAAAAAAAAGCTAGATGCTTTCAAGGTTGTTTGCCTATACTTGTACTTAGGACAAGAAAGAAGAAAGCAAAGAAATGGGTTAGCATGTTCTTCAGTTAAACAAAGAGACTTAGATTTGCACAGAATATATGATAATGCATAAATATGACATTCACTCAAAGGTGGTTTTCAAGGCTTTATGAAGCCAGCCTTGCAGGACTTTAAAAGAAACTACAACCACTGCATTATCTCTTGGACTCGGTCTTTGACATAACAGTTAGCTTGGCGTACTGACGTGATCGATCAGAATCACCTTGTCCATCTTCTCAGACAAGTAGTTATTACTAAAAAAAAAAAGGGGGGGGGGACAGTTTTCCTTCGAGCACAGAGGTTACACAACAGCTGCTAAGTACAACACAGCTGCTAACTCCCAGCATGTAGCAGAGGCAAAACAACGAGGTCCACTATGCCTTCCCCCAACACACAATGCACTCCAGCTAAGGGATGACGAAGAACAGTAGAACCCGTGTTTTCCTACGTCCCACCAGCAGCCCTCACCGTGCGTGCTGCGTAAAGCTGACACGGTGAAGACAGCCGAGTAGGCCAGCAGACTACATATGTATGTACACAGCAGCTGAAATGTCTGGAGAATTCAAAACAAATATCTTAAAAGATTTAATAGCAAATGGAAAACGGCAACTTTATGAAGCTTATAATTCAGACAAATACAGACTAGCTGCCTTGGGAAATAGCTCACAATTTCCAAAGCTATCTTCCTATTAAATTTCATATTTCTTATCTACATCTCGGAGATGCCTAGGGATAGTTACAGTAATCAAGAACTTTTTCAAAGCAGTCCAAAACTTTTTTCAGTCTGTCCCTCTCTAAAAACTTTTTACCTCAAACATTGACCTGAAATTGGCAGTAAACAGGCAAACCTCCTTATGAACAACTGATAATGACAAAAAAAAAAAAATGCAAAAACCTGAACAGTGTAATGTGGCAAGTCTAACCTTAAACACACGAGCATCAAGAAACACAAACACTTTAACACTCAGTATCACTGGTGCTTCAGGTACTGACCTGCTTCCAGTCAGCACCAGAATTGCTCATTGCAGTCCAACAGACAGTGTGCACAGGCAACTTCAATTTGAAGCAGCACGTCTCCCTCTAAGCACGTGATAAAGATTTTTTTTTTCCTTTACCAGCCTGAGAAAACAAACCTATTTGCTTACAGTAAAGTTTTGTAAATTTACTCCTGTTCTAAACATATTGATTCAGCTAATACCGCAGCTTTCAAAACAACACCTATTTCGTGTAAGTATTAAAGATCAGTACTTCCAGCACTCCGATGTCTACACAGCAGGCTGGACACAGACTGCTCCCCTCCAGTTTCTGCCAGGCACTGGGAAGCCACAAGGCTTAGAAACCAAAGTAGCTGTAATGGAGAAACACCTAAAATCAGCTGGACTAACTCTACGTGGTTCACCTTTTCTCTTTAGGATACCAGCTCAAGAGAGTACCAACTGGAGTCCTAGCGAGGTTCCATCAGCAGGAGGTTGGTATGGCTGAAACCCTCCCCAGGGCACAACGGGAATAAGAGCAGCTAGGTATAGGTAACGACGGCACCAGCCCTCGAGTGGGACGCCGTTCTCACCAGAAGTATTGTTAGCAATTAACTTGCGAGAGCGGACTGGTCGGGAAAATGGTAACCACAGTTTCATCCGCTGTCGGCTCCAGTACAAAGTAGCGCGGGCTGCAGGTTCACGATCATCTGAATCCCACCTGAGATAAGTCTTTACCTGCAGGGGAGGCAGTCTGTCCTTCCTCCTCATCGCAGTGTCTCCATTCCCACATCCTTCACCTCCTGAAGGCATTCACCAGTGCTTGCAAGCTGGCTGATGCGACTGGGAAGGGAGCATTGTACTTCTGCAGCTGTGCATTAGCTGGATCCATTTCTTGACCTGGCTCACGATCCCTCAGACCACCACGAGGGACCAGGCAGAAAGGAGTGCTGCCCCTTTCCGCAGCAGAGGGGACATGACCTGCCCTGAACGGGCTGCAAAACCACACCCCGGGCACTCTCTGGTGTGAGCATGGAGGGAGTGAAATGACTTGGAGGTCCCAGCCTAATTCCTAGGAGCAGTCAGCCATAAAACAAGAACCACGACGAAAACTGGCACTAATAATTATCTGATGGGGAGCTGAGCAGAAAGGTCAAGGATCGCACAAAATTGAATGCTCTGTCTTTTCACCGTCCGACACAATTCAGTCCCATTACAGGAAGAGTGGATGGGACACCGTGATTAGCTAGATATTAACTTATCAGAGTCCTCACTCCAGAGTCTTCCACTCAAAAATAAAATGAGCATATATATGTGGTGCACACCCTAACCGCAACGCTTAAAATACTGAACAACATCCATACAAAATAGCCATTAACTTGTACTTCAAGAGTTCCACTCAGTGCAGATCTGTGAAACTGACCTACAGACCAAGAAGACAGATGCACAATCACACTTGCAAAGAGAAAAGGCACACACACACAAAAAAAAACCTCATAGGGCAGCATTAAATTTCATAAGCAGATGTTTTCATGCTCGCTGCTAACCAATTTGTTTCAGTAAGCAAGTGGAAAAAAATTAAAAAGAAGATATGCATTCATTCTTTGTATGTATGCTTTACTTCAAAGAATTCCAGGAATCTATTGTAAATGTGAAAAACTCCTCAGTCACCATAGCGCATTGTTCCCCAAAGGAACAGTGGGTCAAATTCAAAGTACCAGCAACAGAGTCGCATTCAGAACTTTTTCTACAGAGCCTGGAATGGACAAAACCTCCAAAGTCAGAGCTGAGTCTCCAGGGGGAAAAAAGTAAGGTTGTGAACTTGAAAGAAAAAAAACAAAACAAAACAACAGATAATTCCCCACTGAGTAACTACAAGAAGCTCTCCCAAACATGAGCTAACTATAAGTGACAACTCACTAAAAAGTCAACTAACAGATTAACATACAGTCATAACCGGCTACCACCATTGCAAAGGAACACAAAGAGAACAGACAAAATCCAGACACCATCGACAAAGCTCCAATAACGACAGGTGTTTCGGTAAGGCAGCCTGAGCGTGAGCGTGCACCATGCTTCTAAAATGACGATGCCCCTGTCCGCCTCCAGCTGCTCAGCACCCCAGGCCTGATGGATGTCTTCACCTCACCCACCAGCATCAGCTAAACTCTTTTGGGCAAAAAGCCTCAGGTCAATGGAAATGCTGTAAATGTTACACCGGTGTTGGCCCACCACCTTTCCATGGGGGAAGGCTGTGGAGGGCACAGGATAAGATACAGCCGGGGGTGGCACACGGGGACACGCTGCTCCATCTCCAGCCGCCCTGCTGAGGCCACCCGTCCCATCAGCAGGAAGCAATTAGTCTGGGGGGAAAGAAGGTGGAATGACTTAATGTAAAACACTCACAACTGCTGACTTCCAAATGCAGTGCGCCACGTACCGACGTGCTTGTTGTACTTTGTGTTGGTATCACTTGGTGATACCCTCTCATCTTCTATGTGCCTTCAGCCGCTACGGTTTTAGTTCTCCCTACATAACAATGTTTTTACCTTTCCTTGCATGATTACGAAATACCTGATTTTAACATCCAGCTGCCATTCTCTAACCAAAGTGCCACACCACCAGGCAGCTTTACCACAGGTGGCACAACACGATGCCACCATCTTCCAGCCAAACTCCTTTAACGACACCAAGACAATGCCAGTGCTTACTAAACACGCCTTTTTGCTATTTGTGCTTCTCTGAGGACAGATAATGTCACCATCGTACCCTCCGCTGTGCTACCAAATCACTTTCCAGGTGTGGCCAAGGACAGGCAGCCATCCTTGCAGCTGGTGTCGCTTTCCCAACACTTCTTTTGCCAGGAGCCATGCCCAAGGCCTCCTACCTGCTCACTGCAACTTGCTGCCACGGTGAAAAACACCAAGCAGAAATACCGCAATTTTACGTTTTTTTTTGAAGATTTACTAAGCGGGCTAACATGAGACTGCGCAGCTGGGCCCCAGCCACAGCAGAGATAAAGGAGAACCGTCCTGAAGGCAGGCAGCAGTTTGTCGGGACCAGAGGAAAGGAAAGCAGCCAACGGTTCTCCAAAGGGCACTGCGTTTGTTGAAAGGAAGGGCGGATGGGCAACAACTGGTCGTTCAGAACAAATTCTGAGTTGCCTACCTGCCAAGCTAAAACCCAGCCGTCATTTACAAGTTACCTCCCTGCGCTTAGGCCTGGGCAACTCAGAAACGTCCCTGATTTCGTGAAGCTTTCTCAGCTGCTGTACCTTGAGGAACTGCCATCCAAAGAGGAGCTCCGACCGGAGGAGAGCCAAACTCTGCCCGGCTCAGGGGGCACCGTGTTCACACCATGACTGCCAGGCAATGCGCGGCGAGCACCACGTCTTGGGGGGGGGGGTGCGACTAAGTGGGTAAAGTAATAAAATAAATAAGGTGAAGGGAACGTGAGGAGCTGTGGCGATGGCGTGTGCTGGGGGAAATAAAGTAAATTAAACAGTGAAAGAAAATAAAGAAAATAAAAAATAATTAAGATGGAATTAGCAAATAAAATGAATGAAATGCGCAGATAATTAAAATAAAAAGAATAAGTAAATAAAGTGAATAAAATGATGAGTAAATAAAAGAGCAAGTGCAATGAATATTAAAATAAGCAAATAATAAAATGAGCAAATAATAAGATAAATAAAATGAGCAAATAATAAGATAAATAAAATGAGCAAATAAATGAGCAAATGCATAAAATGAGCAAATAAAACGCAGCAGATAATAAAAACAAAAGGAGCGAGCAAAACGAATAAAGTAACAAAATAAAAATAGAAATGAGGAAATGGAAGGACCGAAGAGAAGCCCCGACCCCTCCGCGGGGGCCGTGCCACTCCTCCCGCACCGGGACCGGGGCAGCCCGGCCGTTATGGCGGGGCCGGCGGGCTGCGTGTGAGGGGCCGGACGGACGGACAGACAGAGAGACAGACGGACAGACGTGATGGACGGACGGACACCCGCACCCCTCCGCCGCCCGCACGGCCCCCTCTCGGCGGCGCGGCCTCCCGGACCGTGGGGCGGCACCGGCGGCGGAGCCGGGCCGGGCCGGGCCGGGCCAGGCCGAGCCGAGCCGAGCCGAGCCGAGCCACCCAGCTCCCCCCGCCCCCGCCCCCGCGCGGTGCCGTCCCGCCGCACGTACCTGCCGCCCGGACACGGCGGGGCGGGGCCGGCACCTCCCCCCCCCCCCCCTCCGCTCCGCTCCGCTTCCGGGGTCCGCCGCCGTGACGTCAGCGCCCGGGAGGGGGGCGCGGCGGGGAAGCCGGAAGCGGGGCGGCAGGGCGGGGAGGCGGCGGCGCGGGGGCGGGCCTGGCGCTGGCAGCGGGCGGTGACGCGGCAAGGCGCGCGGCGGGGCGTTCGGGTCAATAAAGTAGAAACAACAAAACGATGGGGGTCAACTGGAAATAAAAAAACACACCAAAACACTCGGAGTCAATAAGGCAACAAAACATTGAGGTCAATAAAATGACGTACACCAAAATATTTGTGCGGTGTGTCTTGAGGCGTCCTCCTCACAAATCCGTCACGGTCTGCCCCGAAATGCTGCAGAACTCCGTGAGCAGCTCCGGCATGCTCACTGAGGTGCAGCCAGAGGACCCGTGTCTAGTTGCATTTCATCAGGGTGTTTTCCTTGCTCTGTTCAAAAAGCTATCCAGGTTTGGTCAAATTGCTGAAATTTATGCAAATGGTGTGTGGAGGCTGCTACCTCCGATGGTTATGTCCAGAGCAGAAGGCTGTGAGCTGTTCCTGTCCCAAGGATAACCACGACGTAGGTGGTTCCACCCTTGTTAGCCCCCAGTACCCAGGCAAAGTACTGTGAGCTAGGACTGGGCCAGGTCTGTGTGGGAGAAGGTACAACATTTGTCATGCAGGTTGCTTCCAGCTCTGTTCTTATTCTGATGGAAAGCAGGAAGCCTCAATGACTCCAACACCCACAGAAGGAATAAGAGAAATCATTCTCCATGCAGAAGGCATTATAATGTAGACTCATAAAATAATAGAATATCACAAGTTGGAAGGGAACCACAAAGGTCATCAAGTTCAACTCCTGGCTCCACACACCACCACCCAAAAATCATACCCTATGTCTAAGAATATTGTACAAATGCATCTCAAACTCCATTAGGCTCAGTGCCGTGACCACAGCCCTTGGCAGCCTGTCCCAGTGCCCGACCACCTCTGGGTGCAGAACCTTTCCCTAACACCCAGCCTGACCCTCCCCTGCCCCAGCTCCATGCCATCCCTTCGGGTCCTGTCGCTGTCCCCAGAGAGCAGAGCTCAGCGCCTGCCCCTCCGCTCCCCTCGTGAGGGAGCTGCAGGCCGCCATGAGGCCTCCCCTCGGCCTGCTCTGCTCGGGGCTGAGCAAACCCAGGGACCTCAGCCACTCCTCACACGTCTTGCCCTCTAGACCCTTCACCATCTTCATGGTCCTCTTTTGGACACTCTCTAATATTTTTATGTCCATCATATATTGTGGCACCCAAAGCTGCACACAGTACTTGAGATGAGGCCACACCAGTGCAGAGCAGAGCAGGACATCACTTCCATCAACCAGCCAGCAGTACTGTGCTTGACGTGCCCCAGGATGCGGTTGGCCCGTTTGGCTGCCAGGGCACACTGCTGACTCGACATTCAACTTGCCATCAGCCAGAATCCCCAGATCCCTTTCCATGAAGCTGCTCTCCAGACACTTGTCCTCAGCCTGTACGTGTATTCAGGGTTGCCATGATTCAGGTGCTGAATACAGCACCTTGTTTAAATTTCATGTGGTTAGTGACTGCCCAGCCCTCTCATTTGTCAAGATCTCTCTGCAAGGCCTCTTCACACTTTGGGGAGTCAACAGCTCATGCTAATTTAGTATCATCCGAAAGCATATTTGGTATGCATTTGAGTCTTTCATCAAGTCCTTCATCATTTATAAAAACACTGAAGAGAACTGGCCCAGAAAATGGAGCCCTGTGGAACCCCACTAGTGACTGGCTGCTAGCCTGATGTAATTCCATTTACTATAATCGTGTGATCCTGACCCATCAGCCAATTGTTCACGCACCATATTATGTATTTGTCTAGCTATGTGTTGTTTGTCCAGAAGAATACTGTGAGAAACAGTATTGAAAGCTTTGCTAAAATTCAAAAAGATTGCATCTACTGTCAGAGGACATCTACTGTCTTCCCTTGGTCAACTAGATGGGTAACCTAGTCATAAAAGGAAATTAAGCTACTTAGGCAGAAGTTTTCCCTCATGAACTGGTGTTGGCTATGACCAATGACTGCATTGTCTTTCAGATTTTTCAGTAACTCCCAGAACAGACTTCTCCATAACTTTACCAATTGAGACTGACAGGTCTGTTATTCCCAGTGTCTTCTTTCTTGCCCTTCTTGAAAACTGGGGCAACACTTGCCAGCTTCCAGTCGTCTGGGACCTCTCCATATTCCCAAGACCATTGAAAGAAAATTAAGAGGGGCCTTGTGATGACATCAGCCAGCGCTTGCAGCAGCCTGGGATGAATCCCATCAAGCCCCTGATACAATTCCCTATGGGGAACATTACTGAAGGTGGGGGTGATGATAAGTCAGAATAACCAGAATTGTAATGGCTGACAAGGAGACAAGAGAAGCCTAAGCTGAAAGGCAGTTATCAGGTAGGAGAAAAATGAGTAGGAGCACTCCTTAGGGACCGTGATAAGTTTTTGGACATAATATGTGCAATATACTCATTAATAAGATAGAAATCAGAATTTGTTATGCACCCATGAAATTTGCAGATGACACTAAGTTGAAAGTTATTATGAGTAATGATCTTCTTGACTACAATGAAAGAAATGGGAGGAAATTTAACAGTATAAAGTGCAAAATCAGTCACTGAAGGAACAGTACACTTTTGCTATAAACTCATTAGTTAGGGTAAATGAAGAAAAAAGGGGTCTCTTTATTAAGATTTCCTGAAGACCTCTTGAGACCTGATTTCTGTATCTTTGCCATTACGGCTAAGTCATCTAATAGCAGATGGTCACAGATCTGCAGCAGAGAGGCATTTCTCTTTTTTTTCTTTTTTTTTTTTTCTTTTTTTTTCTTTTTTTTTTCTTTTTTTTTTTCTGGTATAAGCTAGACATCCATCATACATGTTCACCTGGATTTGATCTGTAAAGGAGTCCTTACGTTTTCCACGCCTTTGTTTTTCCCCTCTGAAATATAAATAATAAAATAAAGGACACAGGCTTTATTCCTTAACCATGAAACAATTAGGAAATTTAATTTGAAAGAAAGCGAGGGAGTTTCAAAGAGGAAAAAATTGTCAACTGCTAGTCATATGAAATTAGCAATGACACTGCACTGAAAACAGCACAGAGGAAAAAAAAAATCAAACTTGGGAACGCGACCTGGAGAAAAGCCACTAAACTAATAATGACTTGGAAGCAAGGGGCCTGGGATACTCTGGGACAGTGAGACAAGCAGGCCAGACGACTGGTGAAGGAGGCACCAACCTGGGTGAGTGTCTGTGCCAGTGTCTGTCTTCAGCAGAGATGGGAATAGCTGTTCTCACTGAGGGCTGCAGTCTGCATGACAGAGTATGAAATTTTCAGTGCTGTCAGTAGGAAAATACTTTTTTTTTTTTCTTTAATTTTGAGGCAAAAATGTAACTCAAAAGAATTGCACTGAACATGGGAGAAGTTATTTTAAGACTTCATCATCATATCTAAAGAGGAGCACACCAGGGGAACCAAATATTTGTAGTGTCTATGACAAGTGATCATGGTCTGAAGACAGTTCTTATTACAGTAACATAAATACTGCTTTAACAAGGCTTATTTCAAATGGCTGAAAAAAAAAAATGTCAAGTCTCATCAACTCAAAAAATTGAACGGAAAAGCTGAATGAAAATATTATGAATGAAACCACTTTGAACCCCCAAACATGAGTTTCTATTGTTCAGTACTGTAGCTTAGTAGAAGCAGGGAAGAAGCTCTTAAGATGATAAATATAAATGCATACTAAACAGACATAGAGGGAATTTCATAATAGATACCAAGGAAACTAGGAATTATTTGAAACTTAGATTAAACAAGTCAAAGCATAAAAGAGATAAAACAGCAAAATGCAGTATTTTTTCTTCTCATTCTCTGCAATACATTCTTTATGGTATGTTCTTTGTCATCCTAGATTTTTATGTTTCTATTGATTTTATTTATATTTTTTGCCTTCTTAAAAGCAGCCTGCAAACCTCCAACTGGCACAAAGACACTGAAACATAAAGCAAGATACGACAAGAAATTTGGAATGACAGAAGGCACCTTGTCTTTTTTTCTATTTTTTTTTATACCACCCGCTCACAATTAAAACTTTATCTCCTCCAGATGACACACAGAAGGTGGGCAGGATTTTAGAAGCAGCTGATAGATGATTGTAGCAAGTAGGATGTCTGACTTTAATAGCTATCCTGCAATGCAACTTTCATAAGCAGTTGTTAAATGCTCCTGTGGTTCAGTGCTGGTAGAATACCATAGCTTTTTCTTCAGACATACCTACATTTCTTCTTTCAGCATCTGATAATGTGAAGTCTTAACATCTTTAGTCCTCTGTGAGAAAATTGTAGGTTAAGAGCACTATAAACTGCACAAGCCTGGTTAGCAACAAGGGCACCCAAGTATGTTAAGACTGATCACTTTTATCTTACATGGGTCTGATTTACATTTATAATAAACGTAAAGTGGTTTGTTTCCACCACTTGAGCTTTGTACTGAATCCTGAAATTGAAAAATGCGATCCAGTTTAGGAATCATTTGCTGGGACACGAGGATGTAAAGGGTACTAAGGTAGAGGAGAATCACATTATACCTCTGCTCTGTCCTACTGACCACCTATTGTTGCTCACACTGTTAAAAACACAACATACTGTTTGAAGGAGAGGAATTTCTTTGCACAAGAGGAATCACTACTGAGCAACCTCCTTCCAGCTCTTGTCAGACTACAGATATGGAAAACACACAATTTTTTTTTGTAATAGGAAAAATGAGTATTTTTTAAACCAATGACAGCTGCCATTTCCAGAGATTAAAATAAATAAATAAATAAAGCCTGGCTTTGTAATCTAGCAGTTGTGTGTAAGAATAGGAAGCTCTAGGATGCATGGGTCTGGGAGAGTTATCCTGTGTCTTCTGGGACACAGTAATTCCTCCTGAAACTAAGCCCAAGAGAAAAGATGATGGAAGAAAAGAAAATCTCTCTCTAGAATTCCCTCTGTAGTTTCTGCTCATTCATTCTTGTGGCCTGACATCGATGGAATTTTTGTGTACTCTGCACAGCATATAAATAGAGAATGCATTTCATGAAAAATAAAAATATGTTAATTTTCCTGAGAAATATGATGTGTTATCTTTTGAGAAACACTTTTCACAAGAATTAAATTAGAAACTTTAAAAAAAAATTACTGTGAAATAGTGAAAACTCGTGAAAAACCAACATTGTTCTTGAGTGCTGAAAAACATCTCGTCCTTTTGGCCTAAAAGTTCTCTTTCTTTAATTCAAAATTCTTATTCTGCTTGTTGTTTATACCCTGAATCTGTTTCTTATGTCTTATTCCTGGATAATTTATTTTGGTTCCTGCTATTGTGCCAGAAATATGATACACAAATACTCTCAAATTTGTCTTCAGCAGTTTTGCTGAAACTCAAACATACATAAATCTGTCATGACATTCACTCTTCATTATATGTTCTCGAGAATTTTTACAGTCTGTTATGTCTTTGTTTTTCACTTATTGCTTTTGCATTTGTTGTAAAGATTAAATATATATGATCTATATTTCAAGTTCCCACTCCTAGTTCTTTGGTCCTGTATATAGTTGTTCAAAAAATGCCAGACTGATATGAAAAGTTTTGGTGGAATGAAACAGAGATTGAAAGCAACTCTATTGACAGAACTTTATGGCTTGTGTTCTATTTGCTCTGTAGATATATGGGCTTATGATGTAAACTTTGCAAAGTTATTTCACTGCTGTTACATGTGCAAACAATTTAATTGTGCTTTGAATTTTGAAATATTAGACCTTAATACATGACCGCATGATTTATTTTTGCAAGAAGGTGCTTAGTATGCCTATATTTTTTTTCTGCTCCAAACTATCAATCCCTTAGCTCCACACATGATTTTTAAATAAATAATGCATGTTAGAGCAGATGACTGCTCCAGGGTATTATATAATTTAAAAAAAAAAAAGTACAACTGTCATCTAAACAATTTGTGTACATATAAAGTGGAAAAGCAAATACATGTGCCTTTTCTGTTATGTAGTTTAAGTGCACCTTTCGGCACTCAAGTTGGAAAAATGAGATCCCTAAAAATGCACAGCATGATACCAGATTTTTTCTGTTGTTCCCACTTCAAAGAAGGAATACTGTGGATATCAGGGAGAGATCTGACAAAGCTGAACCAAGAAATCATGTTAACAATAGACCATTTTAGTAGAAATATCTAGATTGGATTAGTTTCTATAGGGCATATTGCCATGATAAACACTTTTTAAAGACTGAACTCATGAATATGGAAAGAAACCAAACCAGCAACAAAGGTAATAGAATTAAAAAAAACAGTGTAAACAGAATAAGCAGACAATCCCTTCTCCTTCCTCTCCTGCTCTTCAAGCAAAAACAAAACAAGCAAACAAACAAAAAACTCTTACAAAACAATGCGTCTCACCTTCATGCTTGTAAGATTGGAGATCAGCCCAAATATCAAGGAATGTTAGTGGTAAAATGCAGAAGCTTTAACCAGTGTTTCACTGCTGTGTGTGGAGAATTACTTTTGGTATCTCACTTGTACACACTGTACAGATTTGTATGCATTTTGTACAGTGCTGAGTAAGGCATGGTCATAGTCTCATCTGGAAACATCAGGAGATGTCATAAAACTGACATCTTGGCCAAAACTGGAGAAGGGATGGGATGGGATGGGATGGGATGGGATGGGATGGGATGGGATGGGATGGGATGGGATGGGATGGGATGGGATGGGATGGGATGGGTTGGGATGGGAAGGCAAGGCAAGGCAAGGCAAGGCAAAGGGTCATTGGCTACTTTTGGTGCAGAAATTCAAGAACTGTACCAGGGATACACTGTACTTTTCAAAACATGAAAAATTAAAACATTCTCTGATTCATGGCTTTAGAAGTACTGTGATCTGATAGCAAATGCTGGTACAAGTACAATCTTGCTCAATACTGTTGACCAGGTCCCTGGATAGGTGTTGGAAATAAACAGTCTACCTTGTTCTGGTTAATTGTCTGTCTGCAGAGAAGAGGGGGGCAGATGAATCATGCAATACATTTATGTTGCATTAATCCAGCTACCTCCATCAATCTGTCCATTGAAAAAGTAGATGGACATTTATGAAATCTGGGAGCCTTGACCGCAACAGGGGAGCTAGAAACTGGAAATTTCTTGCTGTTTGAATGGACCTGATCTGTTTGCCTCTGAAGAAACACTTCATAGCACACACTGAGACATCAATTTCCTGAAGTTAATACATACCTGCACGTAGGGTTTCTGCCAAGATTATTTCATTCCCAAAGCCACATCTGGCTTACTGTAGAAAGCAATCTCTTTGCTTGTCCATACACCACCTGCTGTTTCAACCTCTTACCTCTCAAATCTTCATTCCATTCTCTAGAGGGAAAGAATAATCTTAATCTACATAATAAAACCCATTTAAGTCATGTTTATTATATAGAATCGAAGATATCAACAAAGTGTACAGAACATAAGTAAACAATTCCATATTGGTATTATTTCGGAAATATACAGAGAGGTGACACTCCAAGTGAAGACGATTACTACATTTCTTGTATGATAATATTGCAGGTGGTCAGTTTGAATTTTACATTTATTAAATTGTTTGTTCCCTAAGACGGTATATCAGGTTTGAGAAGGCATAAGCTACATTGCTTTGTAAGTAGGTGTTTGACAGTTGGGAAAACAGGTGAGTTACGGATTTCCAAACATAAATTTAAAGTTCAGAGAACTTCAAGGACACAAAACCTAGGTCAGAACACATTAGTTTTAGTTAAAACAAACAAACAAATGAAAATCAAAAAATAAAGTATACAAATAGCTCCCATTATCTCAGGTAATGCAGGTAGCTTAGAACAATCAAAAAGCATAGATATTATGAAATGCATGTGGACCATGAAGAGTAGGAGGAGTGTTCAGACAGCCCCAAACCTCAAATAATTACCCAGATAGGACTTACTCTGCTTTAAGTCTCTGTGACAGTTAATTTAGAAAATGAATTATTTGTCCAGGTGCAACAGTGTGAACTGCAGCTATGCTCTAAATTATATCAAACGTTAAGCAGTAAGTTTTTCAAGGATGCTTGAAGGTCATTGAGGTGGAGAACAAAACAGAGCCAAAATAACACATGAAGTGTTATTTCCTCATGGAGGCCAAGTATCACGTAAATAGAACTTTTTACATAGGAAAAAGAGATTATGGGACAAAAGGCAAAGTACTTGGATATTATGCGATTAAAAACTCCCCACAGTTGCTTGTGTAACCATATATCTGTCCTCTAGTGAATTTATCAAGGGACAAAGTATGTACGTCATTAACAGTTATCTTAAAGAACACGCTTCGGTGCATTGATAACCATACATCAGGTGTTTTCTATGTGTGAAAGCTTGCTCTACAACAGTCATTTTAATTAATGTATTTATTTATTGGGAAAGTTTTAAAGAGGTCTCTTTTCTCAGGTGATAGGATGTGAGGAAGAGGTATCAAGTTGTGGCAGGTTGTGCTTGGGTTGGGTATTAGGAAGAATTTCTTCATGTGGTCAAGCACTGGAATGGGTTGCCCAGGGAAGTGGTGGAGTCTCCATCCCTGCAGGTATTTAAGAGATGTGTGGATGTGGCACTAAGGGATGTGGTTTGGTGGTGGAGCTTGGTAGGCCAGGTAGATGGTCGGGCTTGATGATCTTGAAGGCCTTTTCCAACCTAGATCATTTTATGAGTCTCAGAGGTGGTTGCAATCTATCAGCAGCTGAAGTTTCCATCGATCTAAAGGGCCCAAACTGGTAGTCATCAAATTTGCTCTAGCCGTGATTTAAATGTCTCCTTCTCAGCTAGGGATAGTTATCTATATACAATCTTAATTCAGAAGACCACTTTATGTCATTAATACTTGGCAATTGCAAGTTCCTCTTGAGACTGTTGGTACAGAAAAACTGTTTGAGGAAAAACAGAAAAGGATTTGGATTTATTTTACTTGTTTGCATGTTTCCATGCTTTTTTGATTTTGTTTTGTTTTGTTTTGTTTTTGTTTTGTCAGCTTTGTGGAGTTGTTTCACTTGATGTAAACTGTGCTGAGATGCTTTTGCTACAGAGAAAGGTAGTGATGAAGCATCTGGTTCATATGAAGCATTTTAGTGGTGGGTATTACAAGGCAAACTTGACACCCAAACTGCTCAAGACCTTATATGCATTTCCCATACTACCTGCCTTATAACACCAGTCAGTTTAGTCTACTGCCCAAGTCTTGTGGTCCATTGATAGAGGGAAAACCAAGCTCACACTTGCCCAATTCCTGGGCCTTACATTTAACTGTTTTAGAGCTGCTGCTTCCAGTCATGCCACTGCTTCCCACACAGATGGTTACTGCAGGGAAGCAGCTTCTCATCGGCCAAGACCCACTTGAGATCTATATCCTTGCTTAGAAGTCTTCCCACTGCCATCAAGTTACTCTTTTGTTTCAAGCATAAGGCTATAAGTCTAATTGCTCAGTCTTTCAACTGGTGCCTTGTAAGTTTGAATTCTGTCTTTCACTACGAATGATTGCATGTATTTTTAAGGAGTTCCATAAAATAGTTTTATGTCAGCATATAATTGGTATCTTTCTGTAGATAAGATTCAGTACTATTTTGCTAAGACCTCCCATCTGAGAGGAGGGTGGAATATTTCTGTGTAAGGAGACTAATTAGAAGAAGCCAGGCCTCATGCCTATCTTGCACTGCTGTGAGGATGTGGAGATGAATTAGAGAACATCCATTCACCATCATGCATATTTCTAGAACAAACAGCTTTGTTGCCTGTGGTCTTTACAAAAGCCCTCTGCCAAAATAAAGTGTGATCTGTGGGAGACTGTTTGTCAGGACAGCAGTCACTAAAAGGCAGGGGTATGTCTCAGTGTCTGTCATTTTCCAAAATTCTCGCTCTCTCGTCTGTCTTCCTGGAGTTTCTTTACAGTTAATGCTATCTCAGTTTCGCCCTGCTTCTAATTTCATTGACTGCCTTTCAAAAGTACCAAGATGCTAAGACTTGGAGCACCCTGAACTTGATATTGAACAAACATAATTACAGGCATTCCTTGCCACAAAGTCTCTAATTTTAGCCACAGTTTAGTAAAGAGAGCTTAGCATACTAAAATATTAAATGAGAATTAGGTGTCAGCTCTAATGTCAATCCTTAGTACTTAGGTTGTGCTATCTGATCCAATTCACTTGTGTAAGTATAATAATTTCCTTTTAAGCTATGTGCTGAGCCAACAAGGCCAGCTTTTGCCCATCCAGAAAGGTCTGCTGTACATAATAGATTTTTATCCTGATTTTTGACTCTCTTTCAGGAGCATTTAATGTGGTCAGACTGCACTAGTCATGCAACACAGGGACAATATTGCAGCCAGCAAATCTGTCCGTCATTGCCTTAATTTATTAAGGCTAAATGTAAATGTGAGACATTCTTGGGTCAACAAGTACTGAGAAAGAGACAGCACTTAAAATACAAAAGCAGAACATTGTGGCATTGTGAACCTATTGCTCTCCAGAATTAAAGCAATCTTAAGTTAATTATTGAATCAGAAGAACTTTGTCTAAGAATATAGAACTATTATTTATTTTAAAAGTGCCAAAGAATGTAGAAATCTGTTATACAAGCACTCCTGATTTTATACACCTTACAATGTAAAAATAATCAGCTCTTCCAAGTGTCTTTCATTTTTCTTCAATTAAGGGTTTAAGTTTAAAGTAAGCAGTCTTGATAAAATAATGGTATGTTTAGCAATCTTAGTAGTACGACTCTTATTATTACTGTAATTTCTTTGAACAAATGTGAATGTTACAAAAGTATGTGTTCAGCGTAAGTGATGGTGCCATGATGATATTTCTTTTATACCCTGAAGGTCAGTTAATAGGATCACTACACTGCAAACAAACCAAGCCCTGCTATTTCTCACTGAGGGACAGGTTCAACTTCAAACACGTTATCCTTCATTCAGACTCTAAAAGACATATATACATACATACAGGTTTGGATAAGGAAAACATCCAAATAAAGTATTGTGCAAAGGTACAGCTTTTAGTCAGGCTAGTTATTCTAGCTTCTCAGTTTCACACTGGTAAAGATTATAAATATACTGCTAAGAAAGAAAAAATTGTCTTTCTTAACCCACTGGGTTACTGCTGAATTAATTTGGCTGGGAGAAAAGGGAGGAAGGGGCATAAAGATGATTTTTTTTAACATGACTGTTTATAGATTATTCCAGAACCAGGCGTGTTGTGAATTTAAAGCATCATAAACAGTTTGGAATCACCCCACATATGGGCACACCCATTTCAGAGCAAGTGAGGGTTAGCTTATTTCACTTGCAAAGTTTATCGTATTCATAGTAAGGGTTTCCCAGAAGCAGAGCTTTTTCACAAACTGTATTTCAGTCAGTTCCACCACATAGACAGAAATTTGCTTTACATGACTACACAAAAATTTAATTATGTACAATAGATTTTGCTAAAACAGGAAAGTATATTCTAACTTCCACAAGCACAGACACAGTATTAGTATGGCTTGGAGCATGTATGCCTTGTGTCAGAATACTGCACCTGCCATAACAGGCAATCCCTGTATCCATTTTTTAAGCCTTAAAACCACAACTAATCTTCAAAGGTGAAATACAAGGAAAAGAAAAACTGTTTTTACGCTTCATCACTTCTTTATGTTCCAAAATGACAATATCACTGGTAGAGGAAAAAGTCTGTTTTATTTTTTAAATAATATTTTTAGCGTTTGTGAAGTACCAGTGCCACATATCCCTTTTGTCGATGCAGTGTTGTAACAAGATCTTTGGAGATTTGTAGGAAGCAGCAGTCCCCATTTTCATTTTAAATGGTCAAATATTTTATATACATGATAAAAAAAAAGAGCAATTAAGAGGAGGAAAAACTGCATTTCAGATTAGACCCTATGGCAGCATTACTTTTAGGATTACCCATGCTGCTGCTGAAATCTTAGGTAAAAAATATGCCTCCCTTCCTATTCAAGTGGTCTGAGTTATGTCCATAATAGCATCTGTGAGAAGATGCACTGGGAATAGGCAAAGCTGCAGCTCAGATTACAGCCTTACCAAGATCTTGCCAGAATCCATCATCAGGCAGAGGAGATAGTTACCTTGGACTTCCAATGCAAGAAACAAATAGAATAATGATGGATTATTTTTAGAGAACTGTGGAAATACTAACCACAACCTCTGTATAAAAATTATTGTCAAAATAGGCTCTTGCCTAACTCAATAGCTATTTTTAATCTATGAGCAAGATCTCTAACTGGAAGCAACAAAAACAACAAAAAACAGTATTTGGGAAATCTGTATATTAGACAAGGAGGGCTTACTTTGAAAATGAAATTTTACTATATTTATCAGAAATAAATACGGGCTTCTATATTCTTTCTATTCTCAGTTCACTGTTAAGATAGTCCTTTGATCACTGCCTAAGAATATATATATATTTAAAAAAGAAAAGATCCGTTTCAAAACCTTGAATGCTGCCAGCAGGTTTCACTATGATCGGTCTTTGAAGCCATAACCCACTGGACACCAAGTCCGGACTTTGTGAGGGCAATAATGTGGTGCATTTTTGCTTGGGAATAATGGCCAGCTGTACCCATCCCAGAGCGACTCGCCAAGGACTGCAGACCTGTGGCCCAAACCCATCCTTTGCCACCCCTTTTGTGTGGTTTAGTGCCAGCACTAAGCAGAACACGAGCACCAAGAGAAAGAAGAGGTCCTTGAGCTCTGCTCTGACACCAGCCAGGTACCGAATGGTAGATGCCAACACATCACTGGTGTTTGCTTAGAATGTGTCCAAAGTTGCCTTATTTTCAGATGCCATTGTGAGTTTTATAATTTTAAAGCAGCTCTTGGTTTGTCATTCAGGTTTAAGCCTCCACAGTATCAAGAAACACTTTCCTTGTTTTGTGACATTGACATTTCCATATATTGTTGCTTGTCTTATGCATGTGTTAACAACTGCTGCTTGGATGGGGTGACTAGACAATAACAGGGGAACATTCTTTAGTTTAAAACTCCTACTCAAGATATATATTCCTGAGATTTCTACTCCTGTCAGTTATAACTAAGCCATTAAGTTAATCATGTTGAATTCAGAAAAAGGTGCTACCCGAAACCTGTCAAGGTAATTATTCTTCTTTATCCTCTGAGGTAGGAGTGCTTTGTGTCAAATAAACATTTTTTAAGTGTTCCACCATAACTTTCTCCTCGTCTTCCAGATCTGCACCTTCTTTCATCTCCCACCTGAAAGAGAAATAACTTTTAATTAACTTTATTATGTGTTTTAAACCAGTTTTCAGAAAAGAAAGCTCCTACCAAATTTGTTACCAATTCATTGCTGTTGTGTTCCCCCCTCACCACCCTCACTGCATCAGCCAACACCACTGAAACATACAAAACAGTAAATTGTTGTTGTTGTGGCTGTCTGCTTCATTCCCTGTTTAAGGTATGTGTATAACATCTGGCTATACGGGCCCTTAGCACAGTTACATGTGCAAGCATCCCAGATGAATGCTATAAAACCAGGTGACTGGTTTCCTCTTTCTCCTTTTGCTAATGCACTGACGAGTCTCTTTAAACCTTGGCAAAAGAAGTGCAACCTTTAATTTGAATTTATGGCCCTCAGAGTCATTCTGAAACACCACTTTACCAGTTGAGTAGACTTATTTTAATTAATATGATTTGTTGCATATTTTTAGGTGGAGGAATTGTTTGCTTAGAAGGAAGACAACTGAAAATGCTAAATGGAATGCATTCAAAACAGTTATTGCTGGAGGAATAATGCACAGAAATGTAGCAGTCTTTGCTAATGGAAGCTTAACAATAAATCAGCAGATTCCTTTTAAAGATAGTGACTTCATAGTTGTCAGCACATTTCATTGAATCTTAAACGTTAGTGTTGGTAAAAATCTTCAATGTCATCCAGTTTGGACATTCTTTAGTGTTCACTTTATGAAAAGTTATTACTAATACATTACATTACCATTTTATCAAAAAGTAGTCTATTTTTAAAGCATTTAAGCAGGTCCAATGAGGATAAGAATGTCTTCTATGCATTTGCTTAACAGTATCCATGAATTAAAGATCTATGAAATGAGCTTGGCACACACCTGGTCTCTCATGGAATTTTGAAATTGTTCCACTCCTACACTTAAAGTCTGGGGAGAGTGTTGGTTTGTAAAAGACTACTGGACAGCAAGCAAGGGGGCCACAGCATTTCTTTGCTGTTCTGAATCGGATGAATATTCAGGTGTCTGTGTTCAAACACAGAAAGAGTCAACATGTACTCTTTTAAAATTGGTCCAAAATGGAACATGTTTTTACTAGCATATATAAAATGTGTGACAACTGTTTTGGCAATAGCAATTGGTACAAATCCAGTTAGCCAGTTCAAGCAATGTGAATGCGAATGACATTACCATCATGAATTACTTTCAAAATACAAGCTTCATCAATTGAACAGCCAACCTGTACGTCTCTGTTATTTCAAGTTATTAGTAACATAGCCCTTAGAGAAAATTTCCAAATACATAGCTGTCGTACATTTTATTTTTCTCTGGCCATATCTTGGAAGATAACATTAAATCAGGATTCCAAAAGGGTACTGAAATTATTTGAGCCAATCCATCATATCACCATTTTGCTTATACATAGCTACAGTCCATATAACAATAATAATACCAGTCAGAGTGTCCAGATGTGTAGTAAAACAAACTTTCATTATATTCTTCATATTTAAAAGAAAATGTGTTTAGAATAAGATGCCAACACCTTTGTAAACATTAGGGTAGAAATGGAAGTTTTCAGGCAATTACCACTAGTGTACTCAGAATTAAACATTTGAAATATTTTTGCAAATACACTGAAACACCAAATACTTCAGATGACATATTGTATGCACCTGAAGAGAATTGTTAAAACCTTTCCTCTGCATGCTGTTCCTCTCCATATTCCATAAAGCTGAACAAGGGAAGGAAAGCTAACAGAATATTTTTCAGACAGATGCAGCAAAACACTTCAGCACAGATAAATAACAGGAATCACTGAAGCTGGTCCCCTAGACCTTAGATCATGAGGTGAAAAAGGATACCTAGCCTTGGGAGGGCTTCTGTTTCCCCTCATAAATGAGGCAAGAGAGGAAGTCTTAGCTCGTGCATCCTTAAGCTAACAGAGGGCAAGGGGAGAATTCAGTACCCTAGGAAGGTTCAGCTATTCCAGCTCAGCTTTTCTTCGCAAGGTATCAATGTGCTATCCTTGCTCATAATTAGCATCAATACATCCATTTAGATAAACAGGCATACAGGAATATGTTCCGTGATGTGTTTGTCTCTCCACTATACTGAGTTATAAAAGCCAAAGAATCATTAAATTTGTTTGCAAAGATGCAGAGGAAAATATTTTTTCAGGGATCTTTTAAAAACCATGCATGACATTTTAGCAGGGCTAGATTTAAGACATCATGATACAATTACATATTGTAAAATATATTTGCATATATTTTGTAAATTGTACTTATAATCCCATGGAGTCACTTTTAAAAAAAATGTAGTGACTACATACTATGCTTAGGTGCCTGTTACAGACCAAAGGGAAATATATGCAGTTGATAGCAAAGAAGAAACATTCTAAATCAGAAATAAAACATCCACAGTCATATCTCTACAGGGATAGCCAGAAGTGGCACAGATTTTACCTGCTGAAGATTGCCACTTTTGAAGAAGTTTCATTAAGAAGTTTCCTTTTCATTGATAAGTCTCGTTTTCATTGAGAAGTTTACTTTAATGCATACTCTGATTAGTTACTAAGTGTTTATTACAGTTCATTATTTATAGCAAATGTGTAAAGATTTGAGTGAAAATTATGCAGAAAATAACAGGGAAGAGTAAATATTAACAAAGTTGGTATGAAATGTAAGAATGCTATGAAATTCAGATGTATTTTGAACTTGAAAAATCACCTTACTGGTACTATTTGAGATACTAACCATGCCCTTTTTAAAGCTTATACAAAACAATGTATAAAAAGTGAACAGTTTGCAAAAAGGGTCACCCTAATATAAACATTCTATAGTGGTATCTTGTGTATTCATAATAGTGCTTATGTAGTATTTTGACATCTCTTGCATTTCTTAATAATTGCAGCTCTTAATAAGGACTTGATAAACCTTACAACATACTGCACTTACTGGAAGGAAAAAAAAAAAAGAAAGCACAGCCACTGGAACTAAAATATATGCTTGCCATACTGGAACCATTGTTATCTCCTATGGTAAAGCCGGTATCTCAGGTCATCTTGTAGGGAAGCTGGTGAATGATGAAACATTAACTGTACAGCTGTACATTAGATAGCTGAAAATATGCATTTCCTACCGAATAATAATAGCCATATATAATAACTGCTATGTATCAAAAAATAGCAATACATTTGATGTTGAGCTAAGAAGAGGAAATAATTCACATCCAATCTAAAGTAGACACAGACAGTGCCATTCAGACAGCATAATGTGGGTAAATATTCAGGCCTAGAGTACCACAAGCTCTTAAGTTTCTCTATATTTTGTTGAATTACCACTGGAAATCTTTACAGTTACACTATTTTCAAGAATAATTTTGATAAAAACAGTCAGTAAAAGCAGAATAGGTCTCTTTTTGCCAAGTATTGTGCAAGAAAATAAGTTAAGGGTGGGAAAAGAATAAAAAGATATGCTTAAACTTAAATTCCATTCCTTCTTATGTTTATGTGTTTTAAGAGTTGTTTCATGTAATGTTCATGAAAATATTTTCCACATATTCATCTTCATTTTCTTCAGTAAGCTGTTCTGCTGTAATTTTCAAACTTCCGTCTGAATGAATTTATTTATAAATAACACTATAAACTGAACGAGGCAAAAGAAAGCCATAATTTGTGCATAAACAACTAATCAATACAATTTTGTGAAACTGAAATGAAATTCATCCCATTGTTTCATAGGTGCAGATTTTCTGCAGGGGACTTCTCCCTCATATGGGCTGCCAGCTGTGGCACATTCTGTCATCGTGCAATGCGCTTGCAGCTGTGCAGCCCTCCCAGCTCTGTTAGCCCCGGTGTCCCTCTTTGTTTAAAGAACATTTTTCATGAGCAAGTACTTCCCTTTTAAACTTGAGTGGAAGTGAAATGATTAATTGTACTTTCTCCAAAAGAAGTCCTCATATTTGTCCCTATGTTTGCTCCTTGTAGAATATAATTATGAAAAATTTTATTAGCTGCTTGATGAAGACAAGACGACCTTTTTTTTTTTTTTTTGCTGGCCATCGACAGAGAAAGAGGCAAGCAACAAAGCAAGCATGAAGCAGAGGTGGGTGTTTTGGTGTTTCATTTTTGCCTTTTGCAACCTCCGCACTAGTTGTAAAACACCAGCACACATCTTGTTCTCAGACCTATGCTGGAGCTTCATGATTTTTGGTGAGATTTCAGTCACCTTTGGATGAAACAACCATTATCTCTGTGCTAGGTTACACCCATACGTTTGCACCTGAGATGGAAAATGTGTGGAGTCTGGTAGTTTTGGATAGTTCTTGATATTTTGAATGACAAATTTATGCATTTAAATTTAAATTTATATGCAATTTTTTGTTTTAACTAAAAAAAAAAACCGAAAAAAAAACCCACCCTTTTACCTTTAAATACATTGGAATAATGTCAATAAAGTCAGCCCCATTCCCTATGATGAGCTGCAAAGGGTAGAGAAATGCCACTCTTGAAGAAAGAAATATTATCTCTTGCTTATGGAGCATTTTAATGAATTATATTTTTGCTTGCCTTAGTTTGTGAAAGACAGTTGTGGAGTACGGTCCTGCAGGCAGTGAAACAATTGTTTTATCAATGTCTATCATGTTTATATTGCATTGTGAGATGAGGAATCTCAGCAGCTGGTATCTTGCTTGCCACTTTTAAGTATTAGACAAATATACATCTCTGTAGCTTTCACTTCCTATTTCAGCTGAAAATACACCTTTTATAGCATGAAAAATCATAGCCCATGAAATGCATTTTATGTCTATATTAGAAAGATGTCTAAATCCACTGTTTGTCCTTAATCTCAAGTCCTGAGAAATCTTCCAGCTTCTATGTCAGACAACGTTTTATTTTTCTATCGGTACTTTAATCAGATTGCATTTGGTGAAAATATTTTTAAGACTGTAATAACATTTAAACTCCTTAAATTTTAACAGTTCAAAGGGCGTCTGCTTTGCTTCAGTCATTTGTGTAGTAATTGAATACTTCTACTACACATGTACTTCCCTGAAGGACAATAAAAATACAGGGAGGAGGACAGCCATCATCATACACAGCTACTATACTACTGAACAAGACCCAGAGCAACAATGCTGTGAATGTTAAGATTTTAGTAGTGATATTCACACTGAAATCACACCAACTGGGACAAGGTCTCTGTGTCTATCTAATGCAAACAAGTTCCTGTCTTTCTTAATCTGAAATAAACAATATACAACTGTAGAGGAAACTTACACTGCTTTCATAAAAATGTATGTGAAAATAATTGTCCTTCACCATATTCATAATTAAATCAAACTTGAAAATTTCAGTACAAACCATTCTATGATTCTCTGATTCTCTATTTCTATGAAATAGAAACTTCACAAGTGTTGGAATGAAATAATGAAAGATCATTTTTCAAGGCAAGAACACAGCTGCGAAGAATGTTGTCTAGGACAGGGGAAGGCACACAGCAAAAATTTTGTGAGAAGCTTTCCTGCTGGAATTGGAAAGAAGAGGCAGTGTTTAGCCAACCTTCCTGTTAATGTTGGTTGCTGTCTCTTATCTTTGAAAAATGGTGAATCAAGCCTCACAGACACCAAGCCATGAGTTGCAGAGAGAGGGAACATATTGCAACAGGATGCAGCTTTCTCTTATGTCTTTTTTTAATTTAACCTTTTTCTTTCAAATTCATAGCACAGTAGAAAGCATAGTATGTATAACACCTAAAATAAGAAACGGAGAAGAGAAATCATACATTTCTAATAGTGTTCTTCGACACTGCTTCAGTCCACAAATACTCCACTTGGACTAAGGCACCTGAATTCCCATAACACTTGTTTTGTCCTGGACCTTGGCCAGCTGGCTTTCCATAACTTCGCTCTTAGTCATGGAATATGTGTCTTCTGAAAGAGGGACTTGCTACTGCATTTAAGTGCATTTGGGAGTGAATTAGATTCTGTAATAGCATGAAGAAGAAAAGACTTATAGAAATATACATAGGTCAGCAGGATTGTAGAACTATAATGCTTTTGAGTGATGAAGTGAATGTGAGCACATTCCCTGTGTTGGCAGGGTTAAGGAGGGTGCTTGCCACTCTCATTTGTTGTTTAATAATAAATTATACTTGTCCTAATTTGTGAAAAAATTGGCTGAAAGCTTTTTAAAGACAGGGCAGATTTTAGATGACCTGTTCATTGTCAAATATTTTAATTAAGAGCTATATAAATTTAAATCCAACATGGGCACATTTGGTTTCAACATTTTATAAGTACACGATGTAGGTTTTTATTCAAAATTATATCTGAATTTGGAATGTATTTTTGATTTTCCTAAATTTTCAAATATTTTTAACCTAAACTGATATTTTCATCTTTCCCGGTAACCAAATTTTTCGCTGTTGCTTTTTACTAAGTTAAAAACAAAATGAAACAAACTTCTTGGAGTCCTAAGCAAAGTTTATTCACAAAGGATAAATTCCTATAATGACATTCACAGAAATAATGGTGGTATGATCACATATGCTTATCGCCTACAGGTTGTATCGTCTCCCCATTCTTTTATTTCTACTTTAGACCATCCCAAGAAACTCTAGTGCATGTATTGAGTTGCTTATATGAGTCTCTGAATTAAATAAGAACATTTGTATCCTTGATTGTGCAAATCCACACAAAATATCAAATACATGTGCACGTACATATACTCACGTGAGAATGATGCGTAAGCATAGCAGACTAATGATGCAGACATTCAAGATTTCCATTTTATGGAAGAATGGGATCAATAACACTATGGATAAGCTAAGTGCTAGAATGTAAATATTTAAAGGATTTTGCATTCTGTACAATCTTTGTAACTTGGTAATTATTTTTCAAGGAAATAAAGAAGTGCAAATTCACCAAAGTATGTTATGATCACAGTGCTGGCAACATTTCCATTAAGTAAATATAAGGTTTACCTGCGTATAATTACATGGTAGAGCTTGGGAACCAAAGCGCACGTAGAGCTTAGTGACCTGGTTTAGTGGTGGACTTGGCAGTGCTAGGTTAAAGGCTGGACTAGATGATGTTAGAGGTCTTTTTCAACCTATATGATTCTATGGTTCTGTGATCTACTAAAAATATTCTGCTCTTCAAATCATGCAGTTTGTTCCCTCTCTTCACCCCTCCTCCTTTTATTTCAATTTACAGAGGCTTTCCATAATGAATACTGAAAACCCAATGTAAATACTTTAGAGGATTAAGCTTTCAAGTGCAGTTACTGTGGCATATGTATGTTCCATAAATACAAATACATAATATATCTGATGAGAAATTATATTTGATAATTTGACAGGTTTGTGGCATAGGAATAAAAAAAATAAAAATCATATTTTGACAACAAAAAACTTTCTCCCGTTGTTAAGAAGGCTACTTCTTATGCTACTATGATAGCATAAAAAGATGAATATTTTGAAAACATGGATTATTGTGGGGGTAATATAATCCCCTACTTTTCTTAAGATATTGAATTAAGTAATATTAATTTCCTCCCTTTTAAAAGAATTCCACTCAGTTCACGACTTGCAGAAAAAATGTGCAATCTAAGCAGAACACTTAGGGGAGCCAGAAAGCTGACTTGTACTGGTACCAAAAGGTTTTATTCAAATTTAAGCAAATGTTATGTCCTTTCACACTTGTAGCAAAGAAAAATCACTCCTGCCCAGTCCCTGGCCAGAACCCCCCAGTCTCCCATGAGGACCAGGCCTGCCCCATCCCAGTACCTGGCGCTCATCTAGAGCAGGGTCACCTGGAGCAGGTTGCTCAGGGCCTTGTCCCACAGGGGTTGGAGCATCTCCAAGGACAGAGACTCCACAACTTCTCTGGGCAATGTGGTCTAGACTTTGACCCCCTTTTGAGTGAACAAAAGTGTTTTTCTTATGTTTGCACAGAATTTCCTGTAAGTGCCTGTTGCCTTCGGTCCTCCGACTGGGCACCACTGAGAAGAGACCCTCACCTCAGCTCCCCCCATCAGGGGAGATCTATCCACTCACACACATGAGCGAGACCCCCTTGAGCCTTCTCTTCTCCAGGCTGAGTAGTCCTACCTCTCTCAACTTCTCTTCGTTTCATCGTATTTCCCCATACCGTGTGGAACAACCCCAGATGGCACACAAACACCACATCTCCTTCACACCTATAGGAATCCTAGCAGGCAGCCTTACCAAAGGAAACATTAGCCCCGTCATTAGTGCTGTCCCATATGGCACAGTTGTCCCCCCTCAAGCATGCTGCAGCTGCATCTAGCGCTGACTAGTATGCGTTCATGTAACTAAAGATGGTATCATATGATATTTCTACATGGCATGAGAAAGCGTTGTAGATAAATGCCAGAGACAGGACTGAATGAGCTGGAAAGAGCATAGTTATGTTCGCGTGGTACTGGCCCAAGCTCAGAAGGCCATACCTGCAGCTAAGAGGGCAGACTTTGAATCGTTCAGAGGGCCTTAATTTTCACATTTTTACATATTCTAAATCTTCAGCTTGCAGTTTGAGTTATGTTTGGATATAGTACATTTATATGCTATCTTAAAAGTAAAGAGTGCCGTCTGGAAAATGCTGACAAAAATCCAATAAAGAATATCACAAGATGGTACACAAGCAAAGGCATGTTGCAGGAATATAATCCCAATACCCATATACAAGTAAAATAGTTATCTTTCACTAGTAGTAAAAAGACACCTATACATGTTTCAATATACACTAGAATGCACTTTTTTTAGTCCTGGTAGGTGATTTTCTGGAAGGACTATCTGTTTTTGTGTAGTTCTCTCCATCTTTTTAGGCTAGACCCCTTGGGAACATGTAGTCAGTGAGGAGAGTGTCTCCGGCGTGGTGGCACAGCAGATGGGGTTCCTTGGGTGTCCCGTCCTTCTGCCCAGCTCACAGCTTAGGTATGGGACAATTCCCTCGACCAGACAACAGCACTGTTCTGCACGGATCTTGGTCAAATGCTCTTACTAGTGAAGGAAAGCTCCCTTCTGCTCCCAAGGACTTGGATCAGCCCATAAGAATAGCATCACTTCTCAGAAGTGACTTGTACCCTGAGGAAAGGAAGCAAGTTTCCTTCGCATTATTTTATCCATGCAAACCTGTCCTTGCATAGAAAAATCGAAGTGATTATAGCTTTTGTAATAGCCTTTTGTAATAGCTGAAATACTGAAGTAAACATGCTCAAATCAGATATCTCTAGTGTACATGAGTACTTCATTTCCCTGTCTGAAACTGGCAGGGCAAATATGGTCCTCCAATAAAGAACAGCATGTGACTAGTGCCAGTGTTTCTTTTCCTATAGAAAATAGATGTCTAATATAATAAAATCTACAATTTCTTTTCCAGGTCTGTAGTACTTTTTTTGAAAGGCAACCGTAAGGAAACTGTGCACTAAAGGCCATAATCATTAAAGGCTAATACTGAGTCAGAACGAACTCTTTAATGTTAGAGATTGAGATATGCCAAAAATAAAACAAAATAGGAGATGGAAAGGCCAGAATAAATTGGCTGGTTTCCATTGTTAGATACAGAAAAAAAATATGAATTCAACAAGCCCGGAAGCCTAGCAGCTGCTTCTTATTTTATTTTCAAAACTTAGTAACTGGTTTTACAACCTTTTCTCATGCTCCCTGAGGACTACCAGGGCTAGACTGAAAAAGCAACAACCAATACATGCAGAGATACCATCTCAAAGAAGAATAACATAGTCCACAGATATAAATCTACATAACATAACAAATCAATTACAGACTAGAAAACAGGTGAATAAACAAATACAGACAAGGAGATAAAGTTAGATAAACAGGATCTCTGTCCACAGTATGCTTCATTCTTAGCAGTTTGGCTCCTCTTTCATTGGAGTATTGCAGCCCTTTACAGAAAGGTTCATACTAAATAAAGAGAGAACGAAATAAAGCCAGACAGAATTTTTTTTCATGTTTGGAACTGAAAATCTTTCTATTTTCCTCAGTTCACTCCATGTATCATACAAGATAATATTGCTTTTACCAGTGTAACTAATATTTACATCCAGAAATGGGAAAATCTTATCTGGAAAACACTGCCACAAATGCTAAGAGAAAGGTGAGGGAAAAGAGGACTGAAAATTATGGAAACCTTGCAGACCAACATCTTGAAACCCAAGCAAGGGAGAAAACTAGAAGAAATTCCCTAATAGTATTTCTGAAAAAGGCAAACTGTGTTCTCTCTTTGTTCTCTGCTTAGCTCAGGTCCACTACTTAAGCTGCTGTTAACTGGGAAAAGATGAACAAACAAAAACAAATACCATGTGGTTTTGCTCCATTACAGACTGGTGACTCTGCAGAACAGCATGCCAACCTCTCAAACATGAAACTGATCTTAAGGAAAGTATCTATAGAAAGTTACTTCATAAAGCTATGTATTAAATATATTTTAAACTCTCATGTAGATTAATTGATTTACCCAATATGCATGCACCTGGAAATATTTTAATTGTAAATAGCATTTACTATATTTCAATACACATCTTTAGAATACTAGCTAAACAGGGGGTTGATTAAACAGTAATGCTACATGCTGAAATGTCTTAATAGACCTCATATTTATGGTAGCTTTCTTCTACTCCTCCATTCTTTGGAAAGTCAAATGCTACAGTGCAAATATTGTTTTAAAGATTATGAGGCTCTAGTTTTCAAATTCATCCAGTACAATAATTTAAATTATAATGTTGGTTTTATTAATGCAAGCAGTGATTGAAGGATTTTGCTGTACTTAGCAGAAATAGTAAAGGAGTTGGTCTATTACATTATTTTTCATTACTCTGTTAGAGTTGGAGTACCCAAAACCTTGTGATACAAAGACAAAAAACAAGAAACAAGAAACAAAAAAACACAACTACACATGAATATAGTATGATGAAACTTAGCTGATCTGAACACAATGTATCTAATATTGATTTCATACTCGATTTTGTACTTGCTCTAATGAACATTTAATTAATTTCCTATCAGGCTAGTGAGAAGAATATTTGGCAAGTGACTCGCCAAACTTTCTCCTGGCTGTCATTGTTTTCTAAGGCACATAAGCTAAGGGAGATATTGTTTAACAGATAAAGCAGAAAGGCAGTTTTACATCTGATTGACTAACTAAAAAGAAGGGGAAGTCACAAAGCAAGGAGGAGATGGATGAAGAAAAGGATATGCAGGAAAGCAATACCACCATGCAAAGTCTTGCTTTAGACATGCAGATTTTAATTGAATTGAACAGCTATGTTTACAATTTTTGCCGACCTAGAAAACAGAGATTTGGTAGATATTTTTTACACGTGGGCCATCATTTAAAGGGAAAACACATTTAACATCTAGAAATCAAGAAAATATCTCTCCTGCATTCCGAGAGTGTAGTGGTTTGGCCATTGCAACTCGTGGCAAAGGCAAACAGAGCTCACACCCCCACCCTGCTCCCTTGGTCAGGGATGTGGGGAGAACGAGGCAGAGATGTGCAGCACTCTGTCGGGCTGCAACACTGTGATTCTATGAGGATTTTATTAATTCCTTAGCACAAGAGAAAGGAACTGCCACCATGGGATAGTCTGTATCTTTCTGATTCAAATCACATGCAGGAGACATGAGAGAATGACAGAGGAGGGGTCTCCCATGTGCTGGTGAAATCCCTAACTGCCAGGCTCCTGGCTTTGTGTGTGTGCAGGATGAACTCCAAAAGGTTTGTATTTCGTCTTGATGCGGGATGGGAACAGGTTTGAAATCTCCGACATAAATACCATTTCCTCTCCTTTATTGACTAAGTATACTGAAATCAAGCCAATAAAATCTATATATGATCCAAATAATGCGCTTCCATATAGGAAGGTCTGGAAGATCTCCAAAAGACAGATACAGGTGGAGCCTACAGTATCTGGCAAAATGCCTATAAATTAATGCCATTTTCAGCATTTGAAGCAGGATTTTGTAGCCTATTAACTTCTCTGCAGCTGCTTACACATTTCACAGAACATGATGCTAAGCAATAGTGTTTGATCTACCCTGATTAGGATGGATTTGAGGAAGTGAAGAGTTAAAAAAATATAATAATTTATTACCATATTTGAGCTCCTGGTAATGCAGTTTTTATTTCTAAAAATCAGAAATCAGCACTAAGTTCAGTGCTTTCAGAAAAAGAACAATTCCTGCATAAAGAGCTGCCAAAGAAATAAAGAAATGATGGATATTACAATAAATGAGACCATGAAGCCAAAGTCAGTGCAATGTTTCTCTCCTTTTTGAAATTCTAATTTTCTCCATATTTCTGCTCAAGGCAAACAGCATTCTCACTACATATTTGTGGAGCATCATGTGAACTTTATTCTAGGATAAAATATTGAAAGAATAAGTTGTTGAAAATACATTGAAATAGTTTTAATTATTCAGTATTTTTAATAAGAATGATAGATCTGGAAATTACAAGGAGCCTTATGATCATAAAACGTAGTGTCTGCTGCAGCTGGCACTTGGAATTTCTATTTCATCCCAAGCAGCAATTTCTATGTTTCTGAAGAATCTGGAGCAGCCATAGACATGGCTGAAACCATGCTTTGAAGGTAGAAGTGGGCACCATGTAAACGTATGCTTTATCTGTCTACTTACAACATTAAAATCATGACTAAGACATTTTAAATCATGACGAAGTCACTTCAGAGGCAGAGATGAAGTGCTCGTAGCCTACGTTAAATTTTTATGAGCATAAGAACCTTTTGATGGGTCAATCACAAAACTACATTGTTGGCTCATTGTTATCTTACACTCATTCTCATCTCAGTTGAATAAATGCCAATACACTCTTTTACCTTATTGCTAACCTTTTAACATCCCTATACCACTTCTCAGCTGCAGGTAAACTAGAGCATGTTTAAAACCCAACTGCAGTACTGCAAAACACAGACAAATATACTCTTTTGTCAAAAAGACTGACCTCTCCCTTAAAAAAAAAAAAAAAAAAAGATGAATACAAAGAACAAATGGTTTTTGGATAGAATTCATTCTCCACCTTGAATTTTATTTTCTCCATAAGGTTGCACACCCTAAAATCCACATAGAAAATTTATTAGAAGACCAGGAGAGACAGGCATCATGGAAGGATCAACTTTTGTGAAGGAGGAGTTTTTATTAACTCCTGGCTAATGCTGCAACACAGAAACCCACACGCAGATCCACATACAGCCCAATTTGCTGGATGTGGGCGACTATTTCAAGTAAGTATCGTTACACGTTTACCCTTCTTTTAGTTTTTTCTGAGCTAAATTCTAAATCTTTGTGCTAAGCAGGCATGGCTACCTCACGATCTACAAGACAATGGAGACCAAATCAGGCAATAATCAGGGAGTGAGAATTGTTGATGCACGTTACATTATATTCAAGTATTTTCTCCCTGCAGTACTCGCTCAGTAAGTAAATACAAAGATCTGTATCCCAGGAGGGCCACAGGGAAATGCAGCCCTCCTGGAGCATTCTAGCAGAACAGATTTGACTGATTTGCAAACAGGTATTGCAGTCCTGAGAAACAATATGTAAAATTCCTGTTCTCTGCTTTCTTTATATTAGCTTAGAGTGCTTCTCTGCACTCTAATATTAGCTTATCTATTCTGTACTAAAGACTCAACTTACTGTGAGCTCAGTGTTCTTAATTAAAAACATATTCATACACATATCAAATAAAAAAAAAAAAAGGAAAAAAAAAACACAAACAAACAACAAGAATGTAACAACAGCATATTAGACATGCTGGAGCTAACGTTTCTGAACAATGAATTGGAAGACTCAGCACCTGACAGTTAGTGGTCTTCATGTAGGTTGTGTGATAAAGCACAAAATGAATTAAAAATTCCCCCCATCTTTTCCATCTTTTTTTTTTTTCTTTTTTCCTTCTAACTGTTAGTTCTATAACCTCCTAATTTTCCTAAATTTGCTGAGCCTCTCTCTTTCTTTATGTTGTGGTAGTGAAGCAGATTGCTGATAGCACAATACCTAGTGTAACATGTCTTCTGCAGTAATTTTGCAGGTAATTTCCTCAAACACAAAAGAGACAACACATATAGGACAAAGCTAGTCTGTAATTTACTTCTGGATAACAAATTATCAACTTAGTCACTTCTTTAACAAAATGAAAATAATTTTCATCTCTTAGATTGATTTTTAACTGTGCTATTACAATATTATCCAATACTACTAGTATCATGCATATTTAATTTTATTTCAGAGATAAAACATTTTGTGGTAGGAAGAGGAGGATAAACTGACACAAAATGAAACAATTCTTCATGTTAAAAATAACCAGCATGAAAACACAGTTGCGAGGAAGGTAAATTATAAAGTATGCATTTATCCAATCATTTTAAATACCATAATTACACTGACTGCTCATCAAAAGACTTTTAAGACTCATTAAAATTATAAAACATTTCTAATTAAATCCATATTTAAATGAAGTTTCTATAACGAATCTACGTGGTACTTTAAATCAAACAAAAAGTTCTGGTGAAAAAATCCAATTAATTGAAGTTTTTGTAAGAATTCAAACTTAATGATGGGGCCCCAGCAGTTGCCTTTCAGTTAAAACTGAAGTTTGCTGTGCTGTGTCCATCTCTAGCCCAAACTTGTCCAAAACCAATCAAACCTCATGAAATTTCACATGCCAAATATTATTATAGTACACATTTCTTTTTCTTTTTTTTTTCCTTTTTTTTTTTTTTTCTGGAAAGTGTAACTTTCCAATTTAACAACTAATGCAAGTGGCTCTTATGGTTAACATTACCTTATACATTAGTAAAGTGACTCTATTAGAAGGCGAAGGGCAACTGCGTTCTTATTAGTCAAAAACAGTCTGAAGCACAAGCATCCGCTCACATGTACGCCTCTATGATTTCAGCTGCCAACGATGGAGCCTGTTGGCCAGCCAAGGACAGGGCACTGGGATGGACCATCAGTACTCGGGCAGAGACTTCCCCAGGTCCCCTTCTTTCAGGTCACATCTTTGAGGATTTACATCAGATTCCCACTTTTGATTGTGAACGGCTTTACTGCTTCTTAGTTTTATCAACAGCATTATTTTAACAGCATTTTATCAACAGCATTGCTCTTCCTCAACCTTACTGATAGTATCACCCCTTTTGATCCTGTCAGTGGCATCTCTCCAGTGTGAGACTAATTGTCTGCTAAAGCACTTTATTGTCCTATGTTGAGGACCAGACAGGTGGATTTTTGCAAGACCTCAGCCTTCAGCCAGGACCAGTAGGTTAAAACTGTTCCAGTCCACATGCAATCCTTCCCTCCCAGGGAATGAACTATTCACCGCTATTCACTGTCCACCGATCCCAACGAATGCAGGGAAAAAAAGAAAGATGGCATTGAAACCTAAGATGAGACTTTTTCAAAGTTATTTTGATGTTCAATACTGACTAGTTTTAAAGGTTGTTAAACATGCAAATAGTATTGGTGACTTCAAAAACTCAAGTTTAAATATTCTGCTAGTACACTTTGATTACATACTAGTAGTTGGTTGAACATATCTCTACGGTCTATTGGTCTAGATATTCAGGTATGTTTTGTTGATACTGATATTTACTAAGGAAAAATTAGAGTTAAAATTATAGTTTTAAATCCACAAAGGCTATGTTTTTATAAGTGTCTATGTTCAAAGAAAAATGGCAGGTCAATAACTACAAAAGAAAAAAGTTATTTTTCAACATAAACAAGAGTAACTAAATAAGACAATAGGAAATAAAAATGGCCATATGTAAAAAGAAATATATACAGAGAGAGAGAGAGAGAGAGAGAGAGGGAGGGAGAGAGCCACAGAGTATTCATGTGAATGGAAAGTTGATGGAAGGGCCAGCTTCACCTTCTGGAGCAGTTTTTTGTTTGTTTTGTTTTGTTTTGTTTTGATGTTCAAGGCAGCTAAAAAAAGGGGGCCTCTGAGGAAATGAAACACAGCCAAACATTAGAATAGGAGAGTACATCTTACCAAAAAGAAGTGAGAAAATGATCTGATGGCTGGATGAAGCTGTCAGTCCTTAAAACCATTGGTCTACCCAGTCAGTACAATAAAGGAGCATTTCTGCCTCACAAATACACAGCCTGCCAGCACTCTGACAAATAAAATGCCCAAGTGTAACCAAAAGTATGGATATTACCTGTAAATGTTTAAGTACAAAGAATATCTCCTCATTACAAATATTACCTATAACACCCTGTAATTCATCCTGTTCCAAACTTAGATATTCTGAGGGAGCATATTTTATGCTTTTGTGTCTATTAGTTTTCCTTTTTATCCTTATTAAGACGCTGAACTGAATGTCAATTAGCCATTCTTAACAACTCTAAAGCCTTAACATGACTTACTAAACAAGCACACCTGATATACTAATTGGGCTATTATTTCCATCTGACTTTCAAAAACTGTTAAGTGTGAATTACTATTCAACTAATAATTCAGGATTATGAAAAAAGGTAATATTAAAATATATTAAAATATCCTTTATATGACCGTACTTGACCTATTTTCTGTATAAAATCAAGTCCTCTGAGAATGAATGTTTCTAAGTTTTTTAATCTGATTATATTCATCAAATGCAAAGTGACAAAGATGAAAACTATGGCTCAAATGGATATAATAGTATTAATTTCACAGTATATAAGAAGATTGAAAATGTTTTATATTTCAGATTGTATATTTCAGAATAAATCTGTATCACTGTCCTGCGGAGACGAAAATTCTCCACCTTAATCTTAATCTTAAATCACAGGACATCTAAATTTTACAAGTAGTCTCCTGCATAACTAAATTGTAGATTATGATAAATTAGCCACCCTTATGGATTTATATTTACTTATAATGTCTTTTTGCATACAAACCTGCATACCTTAGGTAGAGCTGGTTACATTAAGTATCCTTGGGAAGGAACAATGATTTGCTTATCTATTGTTAATACACAAGTGAAAAATACACCTTCAAAAGAGTATTATCTTACTGCCTGGAATTCCCTGAATGTAAAATTGTCTACTATAAAATAATGTAAGAAACATGGAATTGTGACCAAGGTGTGAAGGGGCCTGTAGTCCACCCCCCCAACTCAGAACGGGCGGAACGAGGTCAGGTTGGTCAGGACAGCATCCAGTCAAGTCTTGAACACTTGCTCGGTCGGGGAATCTGCAATATCTTTGGGCAACATGCTCCACTGTTTGACCACCCTCAATAATATGTACACCTATCCCCACCTATTTACAAACTTTGTTGAACTACGTAGAATGATTAGTTATCAAACTTTCTTAAATTGCAGATCCAGTTCTAGCAAACGAGTCAATAGGCAGCTATGGGATATTCTTCTGAGTTGAAGAGAGGTCATTTCTCTATATATTTCACAGAGATTCAAGATGTGGCCTTCCCTAAGGGTGTGGAAATCCATTGTGGAAGCTGTGAGGAGTACAAATGCTCCCTGCTACAATTTGATGAAACAGAGGAAACCTCAGGTGTAAATAAGGACAAGCTTCCGTGCTGCTTCTCCCTGTAGAAACATCACCTGCAGAAGAAGCAAGGATGTCCTTTTGTAAGAAGAACTTCTTCGAGAGATTGAAGTTCAAAAATAGTAGCCCAGTGGGCGAGCTCAAGAGGCATAGGAAGAAAACATAGATTAGATAGCAAAAGAAGAGTAACACACTAACACAAAAGAAAGAAAAAGATTTGTAGGTGGATAAGGGAAATGCTGCACTGATCTATGAATACATGAAGAAAAAAAAAAAAAACCTACGTATTTTAGTAGCTCAAATGAAGGGGATCCAATGGAGGTACTGAAAGCTTTTTCCTTCTAAGAACATGAACAACAGTTCTTCAGCTTTCTGTATAGAAATTTCTACTGGCACAAAAATGCATTTGCCTGAATATTGTACATTTATTCTCAAGATATCCACACGAGGAAATTTATCTCTATTTAAAAGATGGGCAAACCAACGTGATTCCTGTGAGCCAAAGTTCACAGACTTCTAAAATGTACACATTGGTTTTCACTAAAGCTAAGGAAAGAAATAATAATTAAGCTCCATTTTTCTTTTGGTTTTCATTTTCTTACTTATCCTGTTAGCTACAATTTGTTTCCTTAGAAATAAAGAATAAAGAGACAGCACAATCACAGTATCAGGGAGTGGTTTGGGTTGGAAAGGACCTACCATGAGCAGGGACACCTCCCACGAGCCCAGGCTGCCCCCAGCCCCATCCAGCCTGGTCTTGGGCACTGCCAGGGATGGGGCAGCCCCAGCTCCTCGGGGCAGTCAGAAAGGTTGGTCTGGGCAGTTTTACTCTGCTACAGTAACAGTGACTAAAATGCTATTTCCTCTACCTTCTCTGTTCTTCATGGAGCCAGATGAAGCTTCTGAGCTTCTCCAGCATTTGGCAGTACTTCAGCTGTGGGAATGATGGTATGAAGAGATTCATTTTCATAACCTTCCTGCTTGATTTCAAAAATAGTGTTTGTTTGTTTGTTTTTTAATAAGGAATCTCAGCATGTGAATATTGTGAGAGGTTAAAAGTTCTCTCCAGCCTTTCTCACTCTGGAGTGCCCATATTCTAGCAGCAAGAGCTCTGTCCACCCAAAGTGGAAAGAAGGACACAGTCTAGTAGATCTCCTTAAACAGTCATGTTCAATGCATTCTGTCATTTAAGACAAAACAAGCAAATATAAACAGTAACTGCTATCTTGAATTATTTTGCATGATTTCATTATTTCACTGTTTGCAAACTACACGATTGTTGTTTTCATAAAGGATATCTACTTTGTCATTTTTTCCCTTTCTGTCTGTCCACGCTTGAAATTGCCACCCTTGATGGTCTTCATTTTCCTTCTCCTTTTCTTTTTTACGGGTCTTTTTTTCTGAATGCTCAAGAGGCAAACAGGCAACAAGTCAGATGTGTCTCTACACGCACCTTCATATGTGTGTCTTTATGAAGCAGAATGATACAGTTTTGTACAAAAAGAACTACAGATCTAAAGAAAGGAAAATGAGCTGCAGTTTTAACAATCAACACTTGTAATAGACTACATAAATTCTACTGTACACAGAAATAACAAGACCTTCTTGAACCCTCCCAGTGATTAATTAGAAAGTCTGTCTTACAGATTTTTCTCTCAGGTGTAGTAACCTTGTAGACCTTACCATTAAGAACTAATAAATAAATGCTTGGTTAAGCACAAACTGGTTGATAGGCAGTGAAAAGGAGTGATGATCCTGTTGTTTATGCAAGACAGTTATCCTGTCATGTTACCTTAGAGGAAAAAAAATAATACCAAATAAAAAAATAAAAATTTCAAATACCTAGTATAATGAATTATTAAGAAAAATTCATTATTATTTTTCCAATATTAATGCAACATGTAGGAAGTATACAGCTCAAGTTGCAATCATACACTCTATTCATACTACTACATTAGCTGCACAAATCTAAAACAAAATCAGAGTAAATCTGAAAAAAAAATACATTAAATAATATAAAAGAAAATGTATTTTATGATGTGGTATGTCTGTATATCGAAAGATAATGTTATAGTTTTAAACTTTAAACATCGTATTTTCAGTGTGCTTCTGAGCACAGTGTGATACAATTAATGGAGAACAGGAGATATCCATATAGAGAAAATGTGACACCATAAAAGATGCAGTAAAAAAATTAGCTCTTCTCACAGATTACCAGGCATATTAGATGCTACATATTTACTTCTGTATTGTACATGTTACAATAATAAGCCAGCATCACACTTTAATTTTTTTAATGTCTCCTCATGCAATGTACAAACAGAAACTTCCAGATTACTGAAAAGACGTAATAATTCTAGTTCTGCCCCCTTTGTTTTGAGTTTTCTTAAATAAGTAATAGTTTAAGATGTTTAAAAGAGAAATAAATACAAATAATAGATATTTAGATAGGGAAATACACATTTGCTGATTAAATTCTGAGATCACTTAAACCATATTACAAGATATGAGTCTTAGGCTTACTCCAAGTTAATAAAAAAATACTGTCTTATTAGATGAAATAGAACATTTTTTTTTTTATGTGTGACACAGGAAAACCTTAATTCTGCCACTTATATATGCAATCCACACTTATATAAGCACGTATTATCTTCCGTGTGTTTAGCACAGCTTTAACCTTGAATTTTCAGTGCCTATGTCTGCATACAGGGACACCTGCTTTGATGGACATCAGCAAGTGAGTGACATAGAGCAGGACAATATTTGTGGTAACAGCTCCTCCTCGTTTTCTGGCTTCTGAAGCGTTTTAGAGGTATTGTCCTTTTGCTCCTCATGCACAAAATGCAGGTTCTTTGCTTCTCCAGGTTAACAGTGAGGGGGATGTGGGAGGCAAATGAAGGAGTTGCTGTGGGAAATTTTGGTCCAGCACATGCCAGGCAGGAGAGATGTCTACTTTGCAGGTTTTCTGAGGATAAAAGGAAATTTGCCCCTCTGGTTGTTTCTCCCCACTTTCTGCCCTCCAGGGTAATGGACAATATGAGAAGAAAATGCAATCCCCCACAACATCTGAAGTGGTTCTTAGCTGGTCAGGTCAGGATGCTTCCATTCAGAGGATTCAAGGATCACTACATAAGAGGATATCTGACTTTAAGTACAGACAGCAGAATCTCTTAGGAAACAAAAATCACATTAAAAAAAAAAAAAAAAAAAAAAGCAAAATGTATGCAAAACCCTTAGAATCAGGTCTCAATATTTCTTTATTATTTTTTTTATAGAAATAAAATATAAATAGAGTTGATAATATAAATAGGGCAGGCTTTTCGTATCCTGCAAAATAAAATATCTGTCTGTATTTTGAAACAGCATGAGATGTCAGAAGCTAAGCACATCAGTGGGCCTTGGAAAAAAGTAAATTTAAATAAGATATGAACTGTTTTATGCACTGGTAGGAAGCACATAAATTAATTTGACCTGTCAGCTGAAAGTTGAAGGGGGTGTGCCTAAGCTTAAATAAATCCTCATGCGGCTTTTACTAATTAACTCCTGTAAAAATCTACCCTCCTGAAAGCACCCTTAATATTTCACTTAACCCATTAAAAGTTCGCCATTCTTCTCCAAGCTCTTTTCCATACCTGGAATTGCATGACAGAAATTATATACTTAAATCTCTGATGTTGCTGCATTTTAATCCTCCTTGTGTTTCTTAATTTTGAAATCCGTGTTTTGACAGCTCAACCCCCTTGATTAATGTCTCAAAGGAAGCCCTATATGGTTTTCCTGTAAGTGATCTAATTTTGTGCGGGAATGCCTGGGCTGGTACGTTGAACCAATTCACCACCCAGGTGGCTACATTTGGACTAAATGAGCTGTGAAGATCTTCATCTAGGCCCATCGCAGTCTTTCTTCATGTAGTCCCACAGTATGCAGCCACTCCTCCAAACATGATTTGCCACAAACCATCAACAGAAAATAAATTATTGCCATTCTCACTTGTCAATGGTCTTGTCTTCAGCTGGCCTAATGATTGGAAGCGTAAAGGGAACATTTCCAGCCTTTGTGGAGCATGATTATGACTGAGCACACTACTTCCCTATGCATCCTGGCCAGTAAAAACAAGCAGGGAAAGCAAATTATTTCGATGTTTTGCATCAATGATTAGACCATTAGCCATGAATGCTAGAGAGGCCTGTATTTGACAGTCAAGACTTGTTCAGTTCTAACATTTATTTGTTCATTTTAATACCAGGAGTAAGGTTGCAGCATTCACATGTCATAATGTTAAAGTACAAAAATATGAGTGAGAAAAACAACCCTGGCTAGATCACAAATCTTTAATCTGAAGAGATAAACTACATGGAATAGTAAAAAGAGTTTATTTAAATTTGTTTTCACAGCTGTAATGTTCTCAGACACACAAGTATCAAAGGAAGGGACATGACTGCAAAAATGTCGAAGTGGCAGCTTACTTAGAATTTTTCCTCTGAATACAATAAGAAGTTGTAGCTGACCTCCTCGAATGAACAGTGTAACAACACATGAGCTTTTAAAAGTCCCTTCATTTTTCTTAGGCCATAGAAATGGAATGAAATGGTTCAAACAGAAGATATTAATTTGGCTTGTGAAATTCAGACACTGTAGGTCAGAAGACTACTGTTTTAAACATACGGGCAAAAGCACAGCTTTTTTTTTTTTTCACAGAGAAAAGGATGTTCTCTGTGACGGATACCTCTAGATCACAGTAGAAAGACCCCCAGATTATCTGTTCTAATCTGCAGTACATAAATAACAAGACATTATTTTACATTTGCAAAATGTTATTTTACATAGCAAGATGTTATTTTACATTTGAAACAGTTTCTGTAAAAGACTGACCACTATAGTACTAAGAAAAGAGGGAGAAATGTCTCCTGTTCTTCTTAGTAGAAAAGGCACTTAATTTCATTCAATAAAAGTGCATTAGACAAAATGAGAGATGTTCTTCAAACAGTTAGATGTGTATTTGCAACAAGTCACCTAAACTGTAATGGGTGGATATTGAACTCTTCAGTTCAAATATCAAGTTGTGCTAATTGAGCATGTGGAATTCTAAGGGGGAAATGGTTACACAAATGACATGCTTACCCAGTTGCTACCTGAGATATTTCACAGATTTTTTTTTCCTTCTAAAAATCGCAATTCGGGTGACAGTTATATCTTTGCAATACAATTACAATATATTTACCATTTTAACTAAAACTGCGGTGTCAGCCTACAACCCATCAGCAGACCCTTATGGATCATACCTCCATCAAACTGCCATCCTCACACTGCTGTAGCACTTTCCCACCTTGTATGCTATGGAAATAGAGTAATGAATGGATGCTAGGTGTGTGAAAGGACCTGATGTCTGATAAGATATTTGTACCTGGCCCTACAGACACCTACATGTTAAATGTATAATAGATTAGGGACATGGCTCAGGTCCATAACAAACCTCATAAGCTGCCTGAGCAGAAAAAGTGAGCTCCAGAAAAAATTATCACTCCTTGGAGTGAGCTGAACATGTGCAGGCTAAAGATCCAGCAACAAGAATACAAGTACAAAGAAACAAAAATCAATTATTTATTTAAATTTCAATATACTCAGCTGCTGCTTGGGACCATAACCACTTTAAATACAATAAATAAATAAATAAATAAATAAATAAATAAAAACCTGAAACACAGGAGGTAATTATTTTGCATATATGTAGGATATATGTACAGATACATAGTCTGTTGCAGAATTGTTGGAAAAAAATAAAGAACTAGAGGTCAGGGATGCCAAGAATTCCAACCTAAGCCATTCTATGATTCTGTGATTCTCCAGCCCAAGTAACTTGGTCTGCATACTGCACAAACTCTGTCTATGAGGCAAGACTAGAACAATTCAGTAAGTCATTCTACTGCTAGGATCCTTTTGCTCTCTGTATCAGCCTGCCCATGCACACATTTCAACTCTGGTATTGCAGAAGTTGTTCACACAGCAACTCTATTCACTGTACAGCCATGATCCAGCAACAGCATGGTCCTTGCTGTTCACAGAATGAAGGTGTCGTTATATGCAAGAAAATGTACTGGATCACATAACTGAGGCTCTCCCCTGTTGTAGGCAGAAATTGCTGGTGTACATTGGTAACACCTTTGGAATAATCTATATGGACGTATACATCCGAAGATAATAAATGTTTGTTAAGGGGTGTATCAGGGATATACCATATATCTAATTATATATTTGGGTGAGCATTTAACTTAGATGGTAATCAGATAAAGCTGAAGTAGACACTTATAGCTTAATATAGCAGAATTTTGTAAAAATTATCCAATATCAATAGTTATTCTATTTCTTGACATAACAAAACACAGTGTTAGATATTACTTTTCCCATTATAATTTCTCAATACCCTGCTATTGTCATCAGAAGCATAATAGAAAAAAAGACTACTGCGCATATATTATTTTCTTTTGATTAAACAGGTGCACTGGAATTTCAGTCATTTAAGATCATAATTAAATATCCCATTTTTCATTGCCTTTTTTTTTTGTAAACACATTTTGGTAATTAGATTCTAAAAGGAGTTTTTTTTTTTCATTCTTTTTTTAAAGTTACATTTCTAGAGAAGTAGAACAGACACATTTATTCACTCTGCAAAGGTGGAAGACCTTATACGCGTGATCTGATTATACTGTTCATTAAAAGTCTGAATCTTCCACATCATCCTTAGTTTTACTTTATATCTTCATGATAGTTTTGATTTGCTTAAAGTCAGTCATGATTTTTAGGCATCTAGATCAAGTAAGAATTAAAGCTATTAAATCTTGAGATGAAATGGCAATATATTAATACCTACATTATAAAAAATGCTTATTTATGACAAGCTGAGTAAAAAACTGGTGAAGCATGGCTAAATACTAATCAGGTAAGATGTTGCTAAAGTAGAATAGAATATATATAAACCAATAAAATCTGAAAAAAAAAAAACAAAAACAAACAAAAAACACAACCCAACAAAAACTCAACAACCTGTACATTCAGAAAGTACTATTGAATTTAGAAATTTTTAGTGATCTTCTATAAGATGCTCAACACCACTTTCTCAAGATCAAGCCACATTTTTTAACACCAAAAAACCATGATCAATCTCCATCAAGACATACTTTTGGCCTTTGAGTTGTAGAGGGAGGCCATCAGCTTAGCTTCTCTAATGGCAAATGTTACTATTTCTGTGTGTTTTACTACACTTGTTGCAATTTTCATTCACCTGTCTGTGGATATAAGCAAGTACTAATTTTTTCTAAATCATGCTATTTACGGCAAGAAAGAAAAGGGGTGATTAAACTGATGATTATGAAGAAAATAAATGATGGAAACTTGCATCAAAATATCAGTATAATCTGTAGAAGTAGCATGTTAATTATAATAAGGATAAATATTTAAGAAAAATTTTGTTTCTGTTCCTGGACTTCAGCAACACATAACTGGCAAATATCATAGCCAGTGTACATAAGAAATATCTTACAATGAATATACAGCAGTAAAATTCATCAGAGAGGATACACTGGTGCTGGCATGGTGGTCTAGAGAAATTTGCTTACGTAGAAACAGATTGCTTAATCTTTCATTGTGTTAAAAAGGTCATCCTTCTTTGTAAGATTTTAAGAAATAAAAGAGTTTATTTACAGGCATGCAATAATCACACTGAAGAACAGTATGCAATCTATGTGACTATCCAGTCTGTGTATGTTTTCTTAAGTATGATTTTAAATGAATCTATTAAATTAGTCATCTGTAGGTAATGAAATTTAATGCTGCATGGATGTTGAATACATTACACTTGAAATTGAAGACAACTATGTTGTTGTTGCAAGTGTGTCTATATATGTAATACAAACTATTTTAAATAATGGTGCTGTGTAACACTTAATTGTAAAACTGTCTTGGTTTTAAGAAGAAAGATCAATCAAGAGTACCTATAGCATTCCCAGTTCTGAGCAAGAGCTCAGATATAAAGACAAGAGTTAATCACAATTCTTTTAAAGGATAAAAATTTCTTTAAAGGGTAAAACTACCTTCTTTAATTATTACACTGAGGATTTTGTAATTCAACAATATAGCCCTACTAATAATTCTGTCTAGAAGAAATTTGCATGTTTTAAATTGGAGACATTTTAAAATACCATAGTTAAATCCTGATTCTAAGAAAAAGTTCTTTTTTAGATTTATTTCAGCTTCTATCAGGTGGCATTATTTTTCCAATAGTCACTAACTCCATACATCTCATTTGAAGCAGCTATGTCCAACCTATAATTATTTTCTTCTAATTAGAGTAATTCATGGTTAATTATTCAAAGTGATTCTTTTTCAAAATCAAACGCATTTCTTGCCATGGCACTTCTAAAATGTAAGATGCAAATAAAATATTCCCAAATGCAAATTTTTGCAATAAAAGAATGTCTACTTCACTTTCTTAAAATAGCATTACAATCATTCTATAGCAATAAGGACTTTCTTAATATCAAAGACATGGACAAAATTATTTGTTGATGTACAGCAGCACATTTCCATGCATATGGTGTCCTGCATCGGATCAGTGTATTTAATTCCTGCTAGTGACCAGGCTAGAATGTTTCTCTGTGCAAAAGAAGGCTCTGACAGCAGCAAGGAACATCCTGAGACCTTAGAAACAGTGCAAGAACCAGGAGTCCCCTCTGTGTAAGGTCTGATCAAATCTTACTCAACTGTAGCTTTGCTTATTCATGGTAGGCATAAACATAATGACGTAATACAGCCACACCTTACATGAAGCTGTGTGTCACTCTGTTTGCATTTTGAAGTGCGACGGGTAAATCAGAAGTTATTTCATCTCTCCATTGTGATTCTCTGACCGACCACCTCTAAGAATGAACTGGTGAACAGACCAAAATTCCTTGAGTTGGCTGGTCCAGTTGATGACTGCAGCCAGTTCTCAGCTGATGTGCAATACTCCTGTTTTTCGTGACTGAGTTCATCAGATAAATGCTGACTAAAAATAGTCAAAAATTTCAGGAGCTGTCCTGCAGATTTTAGTAATTAAATGATTGGCTGAAATTTTTTACCCTACTACAGTGCGCAGTCATCTCTAAATTTGCAAGGGTCTCACCACCCATTTGCCATCCAGACAATTTCACTAGAGAGGTTTGTTGCATACCAGGGACCTGCATCTGTGATATCATGAAGGAGCAACCAAGCCTGGCAAAGCCAGAGGACTACCACTTATTCCTACTCTTTCCCGTAGGGCCAAATGAGGCTTCAAGAAGGAGACTACAAAATATCAAAAAGGACTTTATGTCCCATGGAAAGATGCTGAAGGGATCAGGAGCACAGGTAGTGTTCTCCTCTGTACTCCCATTTGGAGACTGGGACCCAAGAAGAAGAAGACAAACAGGTCAGGTGAACTGGCTGTGTGGCTGGAGGGATTTGGGTTCTGCAATCTCGGACACACTTTCGAGAGACTGGGCATATTGACATCTGACAGGCTGCACCTGACCAGGTGGGGCAAGAGTGTTCTGGGCAGCAAGCTGGCTGACCTTATTAGCAAGGCTTTAAACTAGATTCAGCAGGGTTCTGTCACTCTACATCTGAGTGACAGAAAAGAATCTGGAAACACCAATATTTCAAGAAGAAATGGGGAAATACCATTGAACTGTCCCAAAGGAATTGGGGAAACGCCCTCTAAACAGGTGATGCAGCCCATAGCCCTGCTGAAGTGCCTCTACACTAGTGCACACAGCATGGGAAACAAGCAGGAGGAGTTGGAAACCATGGTGCAGTTAGAAAACTATGACCTGATTGCTATCACGGAAGCATGGTAGGACAAATCACACAGCAGTAACATTGGAACAGAGGGCTACAAGCTCTTCAGAAGAGAAAGGCAAGGAGAGATGGGAGGGGGTGTTGCCCCCTGTTAGGGAAGGGATTGATTGCGACAATGTGGACAATGAATTGGCTTGAAGGCCGCACCCAGCGAGTGGTGGTCAATGGCTCCATGTCCAGGTGGAGGCTGGTGACATGTGGTGTCCCCCAGGGGTCTGTCCTGGGACCAGTGCTGTTTAATATCTTTATAAATGACATAGACAGTGGGATCAAGCGTACCCTCAGCAAGTTTGCAGATGACACCAAGCTGAGTGGTGCAGTTGATACAACAGAAGGAAGAGATGCCATCCAAAGGGACCTGGACAGGCTGGAGAAGTGGGCCCACATGAAGCTAATGAGGCTCAACAAGTCCAAGTGCAAGGTGCTGCACCTGGTTCAGGGCAGTCCTGTACAGGAGTCCAGACTGGGAGAGGAACTCGTGGAAAGCAGCCCTGCAGAGAAGGACTTGGGGGTTCTGGTGGACAAAAAGCTCAACATGAGCCAGCAGTGTGTGCTTGCAGCCCAGAAGGTCAACTGTGTCCTGGGCTGCATCAACAGAGGAGTGGCCAGCAGGTGGAAGAAGGTGATTGTGCTCTTCTGCTCTGCCCTTGTGAGGCCCCACTTGTAGTTCTGCATCCAGGTCTGGGGCACTCAGCACAAGAAGGATGTGGGGCTGTTAGAGCGGGTCCAGGGGAGGGCAATGAATTTGATCGAGGGGCTGGAGCACCTCTCCCATGCAGAAAGGCTGAGAGAGCTGGGGATGTTCAGCCTGGAGAAGAGAAGGCTCTGGGGAGACCTCTTTATGGCATTTCAGTACTCAAAGTGGACTTATAAAAAAGATGGAGGACGACTCTTTACTCAGGTGAAAAATGATAGGACAAAGGGGAATGGTTTTAAACTAAAAGAGGGCAGACTTAGATTATATGCCAGGAGGTAATTCTTCCTTCAGTGGGTTGTGAGACACTGGTACAGGTTGTCCAGAGAAGCTGTGGCTGCCCCATCCCTGGCAGTGCCCAAGGCCAGGCTGGATGGGGCTGGGGGCAGCCTGGGCTGGGGGGAGGTGTCCCTGCCCATGGCAGGGGGTGGCACTGGGTGGGCTTTAAGGGCCCTTCTGACCCAAACCAATCTGTGATTCTATGATTCTATGACTCACTCGTATCAAGAAGTGAAATTAAGCATAACTAACTTTGCTTTGACAACCAATTGCATGCTACATTCCTGCATGTTATTTCTGGATTTTACATGGCAAAACAGTATAATTTGCATGACCAAGGCTAAATCTGTTGAAAACTGTTTAAAAAAAAAAAAAAAAAAAGTATGTATAAAGCAGAAGTTATAAACTACAAAACTACATCGTGTTGCATTTAGTAAAATAACTTTCTAAGTGATTTTTTGACAGATTGAATATTTTATCACATCAGTTCCATAATCCAGAAGTAGCATGCTTTGAGGCACTTCTGATATTGTATTTCTGCTTGTTTTACATTTCATTTAACCTATGTCTCTCAAAGGAGATCAAATTAGTCATGAAGATCCAAATTTTAGTAATATATGGAACAGCATTACTGTATGGATGAACTTCGAGAACTCTACGGCTTCAATGGAAATCAAGCTCATTTCTTTTTTCTTTTTTTTAACCATTTTTTTCTCTATAAAAATGATGTCATAGAAAAAACACTGCTAGTAACTTGTCAGTACAGTTCCGTGACAACAAAATTCAAGGAGCCACAGCTTGGTTTTCTGAAAGTGTTAAGTGGAGTTTATAGTTATAGTATCATTGACCAAGCCTAAATGTGACCACATAAAATTCCACACCCATAAGCACATACAACAAAACAAAGTACTGCATTAACAAAAGATACGTAAGAAAAACAGCCTATATTATTATCTAGTCAGAAAGCTCCTGAAAAGTTCAGTTTATTTATGGCTGCACAATAAAGCACAGTGATAAGGCAGTCCTACACATTTTCAAGATAGATAATATATTATAAAAAACAGTCAGTCTCTTGTTACAAATTTCAAGTAATCCTGTGCCTGGTTTTATTCTGTGTTGCTCTATGTAGCTAGGTTATCTAGTGTATAAAAATATTACTTAGACATATAAGAACATGTTACAAAACAGAATTTGCCATATCTTTCTGTTGGAGCAAACAGAACTTTTTATTCTTTTTCATTGCAGAAACACATGTCATTTCAATTTGAGAGACCAGCCACACTGCAACAAAACTGTTTTAAACTTCACCTTTATGCTACAAAGGCCTAAGAAGTAATTTCTTCATTCATGCAAGAACCTAGCACCCCCCCCCCCAATAACAACAACAACAATAATAATAATAGGAAAAGATACAAAAAGCTACCTTCAGTAATTACCATGGTAGTAACAGTATAACATTTTCCTCATAATTCTGAATCACAGATAAAAGCTAGTGGTTGCAATCCCCACATTCTTAGAAATATGCTCCCATAATTATACACACAAAAAAGGTACCTATGCCTGCCTTCGAATCTCACCCTAAGTTGTCAGAAAAATCTAATATATCTTTAGTACCTTAGTAGAGTAGTTCTTTATGGTACCCAAGTAAGAGGACTTGTTTCACAATTTCATAAACTTCCTTTATTTAATTATCTGCTACTTCTTTCTGTGAGTTGCAGAGCTTCGTATCTTTCCTCCAGCCCCCCAAATGCTTGTTCTAGCTTTTTACAGTGAAAGATTCTTGGTAACTATACATAACTTTCCCACAAGATGCCATATATATGCAGCATATTTTAAACTAAGTTGTTTTGCTTCTTTTGTTAGAGATAACTACTGAAGAACAGGCAAAAAATCACTTTGTGAAGTTTGTTCACTTTAGCTTTATGGCTCATTCTTATCTACACAGCATCTGCAACTCTTCCGTTACTATACCATAGACACCACTGCCTCCTAGTGAGCCTCTTTGTAACATCTGTGTCTCCCACATCTGTGCCCCCACAAAATGCCTGACAGAACCCCTTCAGAAGCTCTGGAATTCACCAAACTGTTTTCTGTGTTCTTTATCAGAATCACTTACTGTGATCAGAAAATGAACAAGAGCGCCTCTGTCACCGATGAATCAAAGAAAAGAAGCAATGCCATATGTCCCCAAGGACAAAGCTCCAAGACGAGATCTTCCTGAACTATTGCTGTCAGCTTATATTGGATCCTTCCTGGAAAGCAAGCTCTGCAGCCCACCGTCTAGCCACAGTCAGTACTGCTGGACACTAGGCAATGATCTTGACCAGCTGATAAACAAACCCCAGAAATACCAAAGCTGGTGGCTCTATGCTATTCATCTCGGTACCAGGCTGAGGTGGCACTTCTGTATAATATTGCCTCCTGTGCCATAAACTCCTACTTTCACACCCGAAATTCTTACTCCTGATTGTTCTACTTGATCTTTCTCCAGCACTGAAATCTTCTCATCCTGTAGCCTGTATGTCCAGGAGCTTTTTGCCTCTGAAAAATATTTCAACCTTATCTTTCTGTTTGCTATACCCTTTGGTTTCTCCAGCTTCCCTGCTCTTGAGTCCCGTTTTGCTTATGCCCTTGAATCAATAGGAATCTTTGGCTTCTTCAGTAGCCGCAAGATAAGAAAGCTTTCTCTTAAAATCAGATTAATCTCCCAATGCTGAAAGAAGAAAATTCCTCAAAAATCCCTAAGGAATATACCAGAGCTAAGTAAGAGAAACAGAGGAAATGTACCCATTTGTTCTTTTCTACCCCCTTGCAAAAGCTGCCGGCAACTAAAAAAAATCACCAAGCTGATAAAGACACCACACAATTTCCAGAAGAAAACCACAAACACAAAAACCAACCAAAAAACAACCAACCAAACTATAATCAAAGAAAGAGAAGCTTATGGAGGAGGTCTTACATCTTTTAATGGGGAAAATATTTAACATCATGTGCCGTATTATAATGTCTATCAGTAATGTGGATTTGACTTTTAACACTGATAAAGTCCTGTGAGTTTTCTGTGATTCATTTGGTATTTAGGCTTTGGTTTTCAGTTTGGCTGTTTTGTTTGTTTGTTTGTTTGTTTGCTTTGTTTTTCTGTTTTTACAAGGAGATCATTAACCCAGGAGTTTCATGAAGAAGTCTGTAATAGCACTGACATGAGCTGCACCCACGAAACAGCACAGAAGCACAGATCTGGGGAGGAACAGACCCTCCGAAGTGGTGGTCTCCTTAGTGAAAGAAATGTCAGTAGAATCATATGTTCAGACCTGCAACAAATCGTTGCATGTGATTAGCAGTATCCCTAGTAAATAGACCTCACAAGGTTACTTTCTGCTCTGCTGCTACCTGTTAAAAGAACTGCTGTACAGGTTCAACAGCCAGCAGTGGTCAGGGAGGCAAACCAGACAACTTCTTAAACAGCCCTTCTTTGCTATCAGACAATCATTAATTCTCACGCTGTCTTTCATAGCCACAGGTAGAAATGCTATTGCTAATTTTCAGCTACCTGAAAATGTCTCTCGAGAGATGTTTTTTCAGGCTTGAGTAGTCATTCAATACCTTGTGGAGAGGCAGATGAATACTGAAACTGAGAGCGAGGTATTGTCCAATGGTAAATGAGTTTGGCAGGGGAGTAGAAAATTCACGGGCAAAGGGTTTGGTTATGACCCAAGAACAAGCAAAGATACTGGAACAGACCGGGTAAAGGTTTGGCCCTTTCAGAGTATAACAAGTCAAACTCTCTACTCAGATGCTATTAACTACAAGGAAGACCAGTGTTTCAAAGAGAGTTGGAGTTTAAAACTGAATCATTTAAAACACGAGGGATTAAAATACTGGAGTTTTATACAAGTAGATACAAATATAAAAAAATATATGTTTTATAAACATAAATATACTCAACATTTTCTAGGACCTCCTTTTAAAGATTATTTTGCTGAACATAAAATTACTTTCCTGCTCAAACCACCACCACTTTGTATTTGCCACAACAATCTTTGATAGCATATCCAAATTTTTCACATGATATAATTAGCATCTTTACTTGATTTATATTTAAATCTACCAAATCATAGCTATCAGCTGTTAGCAACCAAGGGAGGTAAATTTCCAGCTAGTAAAGATGACAAGGAAACATCACACTGAGTTTCTGACACCACAGCTCCTGTGAAAAAATTTCACACACTTTAAGAAATCTGTCTTCATTTGCCCCGTATTCCATTGGCAATGCTAATTCCACTAGTTCTGAATTATTATTCTTGCATAGCTGAACAATCCCAGAAGCTGTGGCCCATCAAGTAAATTCACTCCACCTTGTCCCTTCCTCTCAATTAGTGATAAAGGCAAAGGAGACAGAGAACCAAACCCATCTGACTGTGCATTGTCTGAGGAATATCCATGGCTACTGCATCCATCAATGAGTTCTTCATGTTGGCTAGCAGTTATATGGGAAAGGCATGAGCAAACTAAAAGAATGAGAAGAAAAAAAAAAAAAAGAAAAGAAAAGAAAGTTTGATACCTCTTCCCTGAACGGCTGTAGATTTTGCTAAGTATCTTGCAATACATGACAGGAAAAATCACAGTCTAATTTTAAGGAAAGGAACATTACAGTACAAGTTATCTGCTCATAACATTAAATGGTAAATAATCCAAGTGTTCACCTGATGGATGCAATTATCAGTTTAGTTAGCATAACAAAGTGGAACAGAAACAATTCTCTTTGATATAGTTAAAATGCTCCATTTGAAGTGAAACAAATACATGAATGATAACATGAAATCAGTTCCATATGGGTGGATGAATGGTGGTCTCTCATGTATTTGAGTCCAGTAATGATCCTAAGACTTTACGGACTTCTGAAATACCAGTAGGAATCAATGAAAACTGAAAATAAAAAATAAAATAATATAATTAAAATAAAATAAAATAAAATAATAAAATAAAATAAATAAAGTAACATAAAATAAAATAAATATCAGAATACCATATTCTCACTGGCTGCTGTCTTAAATTTATGGACAAATTCCTTATGCAGTATTTGAAATCTGCACTGCAGATTACTGCACTATATTTTCTTTTATTGCAAAGGTAGATGATATATAACCAGTGTGGTTGAAAGCAAAATTCTGGAGTCAATGTCTAGATGCCCTTTAGTTTTCATAGCAAGAGGTAATGCTATATTGCGGTCATTAGAAACAGAGAGGTTGTGCAGCCTCCATCTGTACTGGTTTTCAAGACCAGAAAGTCGTGACTAACCTCTTCATACCTCGTAGTTGCCAAGAAGAAGGTCCCTTCCAACCTGAATTGCCCTATCAGCCCATCGTCACTTGAAGTGCATTACCTATTATTGGTGGATGACACTCTATACATACCGTTTGTCACTTGATATTATTTATTTTTCCATAAGCCTGTTATTTAACTCGTTCTTGCCTTGGTAAGTAATGTGCCAAACAGAAGGCACATCTTTCTGTGTTAGCAACGTTCATTCTCGAGCACTTACAATGATCTGTACATTTCTTTTATGCTGATTTGCCCACACAAGCCAGATCCTGATTCCAAGTGGTGGGTGTGGAAGAGGAGAGAATCACCACCATTTATCAAAGGTTAAGACTACACTCTGAGATAATTCGGCTCCTTTTAAAAGAAAGTTATTGCACAACTAGAAATTGTTAATAATTGTACTCACTAAGTTGAACTTTTAGGCTACCGATAAGTTGTTAAAGAAAGCTGTATTCAGTAGAGTGCAGTAACTGAAAATATTTTGCTTTTTCATGTCACGAACCATGTTCAACTATTGCTTACTGAAAATAATTTTAGATAATAGCTAATTCTAGATATTCTATGTATTTTGCTCTATTCTTGTGCTAGGAACCTTTTTAACTTTTCTGTTAAAATGTCTAGCCAGGCAATTTATCCCCTTAGCTTTTCTCATAGAAATAACGTGTGCCACTGAGGTGCCTTGTGGTCTCCACTGTATTTTCAATTTCATATTTTAACAATATTAAATCATCGAAAAGCTGTATTCTTAGACTATTAAAAAAGCTTGTCATTCTAGAGTGTTTCAGCGATACTAGAAGAAGGTTCTCGGGTTTGTAAAGGTGTGCTATTCGAGCTGACATTTTGACCATTATGACCAAAATGAGCATTAATGTATAAAATACAGTTCCAAATGCTGCAAAGTTTAGAAATCTACTGCAATTTCTGTTTCTGACTGAGTCACTTTGTATAAATTAATTTTGTAATATTTGGCATTTTTGTTTGGAGAAAGACAACAAAGGAGGCAGAAAAAACCTCTATTTTTACAAAAGAAATACAATAATATAAAGTGCTACATATTCTATGACTTTTTATTCAATAGAATCAGTGTACCTATTTTTTTTAAAGAATAATATAATAGCTTAAATTGTCCTTTATATTTACAACTAATTAATTACTTTACTTTGCTAGAAATAAAGGTCATTAAAATTATCTTGAAGCTTGACTTAGATTTCAGAACTAACCTCCAAGTTGTAAAACCTTTAACTATGTTCCATTTAATGCATTTAATAGATGTAAAAGCTCACAAGTGATGATATAAAGGATAATTTACGCTTGCAATGCATTTTTGTCCAATTAATAGATTGCCTGTGTGTTGCATATTTTGCATGACAAAAGAGCAGAATATTAAACTGCCATTCATAATGAAAATGCACTTTGCAAATTAAAAGTGCCGAAACAGAAATTTTTCACCCTGTTTAGGAAATAAACAGTCCTTAACCAATTAAACTGCATTGTAATAATTCCATGATTTATTGCAAGTTGTTTAACTTTCAAAACTTGGCTAACCCATATTAAGGTCACAATCCATCATGTCTTGCTTGGAAAGCCAACAAATAATGGCTGTTGTATTAGCTGCTTTTGATGATAGTATGAAAGAAGTATTAGCACTTGTCAACAAAACTGCTTACAACATAACATTAGCATGCATGGGCTGCTGTACCTATTTATTATTCTGGCAGCTTCACACATATTGTTACAAGCTTATAAAACATTTTGTCGGGTGGAAACCGAATGTACACTGTTTGGTTTTCTGATAGACTGGCAGCATAAATGTCTGGGCTGACTTAGTTTAGTTTAAGTGTAAATAGAGACACAAATTCTTCAACCTGTTCTCTTATTGATATTGAAAAGTGCTGAATTATTCAGCATCCAACTCTTCTGTTTGTGTCTATCACAGTTATCAATTACCCATCAGTCTTCTTGTCAAAACAGAATGGATTAATCTGGCTGAAAACAAGACAAATAAGTGGATACTATAACAGGGGTGTGAGGTTGCCAAACTGTCAAAGGGAAATCCAGGCAGTGACATTTGCCATCAAAAGTCAGATATCTGGCTTAAGTGAGCAAATGATTTCCCTTTACGAGCCAAGAATGCACTTAGCTTACCGTAAGTAAATTAATCTGCCTACTTTGCCTACTAATGCACTATCAACAGCAATAGTCACTGCAATTTTGTACTTACTGCTCATATGCCTTTATGGTCCAATGCCTTGTCTCTGGATTGTTTAATATAAATATACCATAATAATGTTTTATTTTATAAATTAAAATAGAATAACTTGAATTCATAGCTTCTACATGTGGTTACTTGTGTTAGTTTCATCTGTTATACAGATCAGTTGGTAAGATACCATGTAATTTGAACAGCTGGTTTGTGGAATACACCCAACTTCTGTTAAATCCAGCCTTTAGTTTTCCTCTCTAGATTAAAACTTTAATATCTTGCTTGGCAAACTCTTCAGGTCCATCTATTGCTCTGATATATGCATGCGATTTTGTCTGAACTTTAAAAAAAAAAAAAAAAGTCAGTAATACACCACCCAGTTTGGGACCAATATTTGGCACCAGTTGAGTCATGTCTTGGATTCCTATCAGGGGTTTCTGGTTTGTTTGGCCTTTTTTTTTTTTTTCCCTATGGTAATACTAACAGAAATGACTCTTCTATTCTATTCTAGGTAATCACCACTCATGCCTGGAGCCTTGCAATCATGGCGGCAGACATGAAGAGCTTAGTGTAAGCCAAATTTGTCTATTTTTTAGTGCAGTAAAAGCTTCTATATTTGCTATAGCTTACACTTATTTTGTAAACTCATCTGCTAGCCATATATCTTTAAGTGTCAAGTTCTGAACGTTAAAATGCAGGTAGAAAGCTGCAAACATTTCCTAGTATCTAAAAATTATATCAAGAAAGAAGGTTATTCATGAAATCCTGGACAAAACTTGCAATGTCTGTTAAACATCTTGACATCACAAAAAATTATACCCACACATTTCTATATCAACTAATATAATTACATGAAAGTAAAAGTATGGCCAGGAGTATTATAAGATTACTAAAACAGTTTATGTTCTTGCTCTTATTAGGTCTGCAATTGGTTAAAAAAATAAAATAATAATAATAAAAAAAGAAAATAAATAAAAAAAATAAAAAAATTTAAAAAGCAGAAGGGTATTTTAGCAAAGGTATTTTGCAGTCATTGTTCCAATATATTTGACCAAGGGCTGATCTCCAGAATATTCACTAAAAATACAGTAAAGCCAATTATACATAGAATTTCAGTAATGTGGATAAATTTACCTGGTATGTTAATCTTCAGTCTTTTTATTTCTATTATGTATGAGCAGTACACAGCTGGCTCTGTTAACCACTTGATATTAAGCATCAGGATTTATTGACAGACATTTAACAGTCAAGAAAAGATTGCACTGGATCTGCTAGTTATAAAAGTTATTCAGACTGTATAATTCAGCATTGCTAGACATCTGCTCAGTTCTTTGACTTTTAATAACTCTAAGACTGTACTGTCAGAATTGATAAAGAATATATATATTCTAATATTTCTTGATCTTCTTTCAGAGATATGCTCATTGTAATCTGTGAATTTTTTTGTGAAATTACTGTCAGGTCCATGTCTGATTTAGCTCTCTTGATCAGTTCTAAGTGAAACAGTGTAGAGAGATCTCAGAAATTTTTCAGAAAAACCTTACCGGTTCCAACCAGGAAACATAATATAAACCTCCCTGTGACTTAACTCCTGACAAAATCATTCTGTTCTCTAGCAAATTAAGGAATAATTTTTCCTGTGATTGGTGAGAACAACTATTATTATAATAAAAGATACAAAATAATTTAAACAGAAGAAATTGGTTGCTTCATGTCAAAGGTTTTAAAAACTAGTGTCAGAAATCAATCATTACAATAGAAAGAAAATTGCAGCAGAAACACTGCTTCTCCACTTTGGATATGTCAAAGAATAATTCTCATTCTAGTAAGAGTTTCTCTGGCTTGATTGAATAGCCAGTGTATTTGTTTGCTTGCTTAAACAGTTATTAATTATGACTAGTTTGAGGTTGTTCAGCCTGGAGAAGGCCCTGGGTAGACCTCACAGCGGCCTGCCAGTGCCTAAAGGGGGCTGCAGGAAAGCTGGGGCGGGACTCTGTGTCAGGGGGTGTAGGGATAGGGCAAGGGGTGATGGTTTTAATCTAAAAGAGGGTAGAAAGAGGGTAGATATAAGGAAGAAATTCTTCTTTCAGAGGGTGATGAGTCATTGGAACAGATTGCCCAGAGGAGCTGGGGCTGCCCCATCCCTGGCAGTGCCCAAGGCCAGGCTGGATGGGGCTGGGGGCAGCCTGGGCTGGGGGGAGGTGTCCCTGCCCATGGCAGGGGGTGGCGCTGGGTGGGCTTTAAGGGCCCTTCCAGCCCAAACCATTCTGTGATTCTATGACTACTAGACCTATCTGAATGCTTGAAATGTACCTATTTTTTTCATTTAATGTCCACTGGACTTCCAGTTACCTTCTGTCACATGAGAAAATAAGGAGAATAATAATCCTTAGCATTATCAACCTATTGAAACACCAGGCAAGATTTAGCTTTCTTTTAAGGTGAAAAGTGAAATTGCATTACTCCATGTTACTCATAACTTCCTAAGATGGATTCCTACGGCAAACATCCTTCAGATTTAATCTTGCTTTTTTTTTTTTTTCTTTTTCTTTTTCTTTCTTTTCTTTTTTTCTTTTCCCACCCCCAAAGAAAGGCATATACCTGACTTTGGTAAAAGGGTTATTATTATTGTTATTGTTTTTAAACCTAATCATAGTGAAATCTGCTTGTCATGGAATGTTATCTAGATGTGCATTTGAAGGAAGGAAATGGTTACATCTTCTTTGCTTTTATTCTGCAGTTCAGAAAAATGTGCTGAACTAAAGTTAAGGAAGAAGTATAAATCACTACTGAGCTATTGGTAAGAGGCAGGCAGGGCAAAATTGAGGGGTCCATACAGTGGCAGAAACTCCCAGATGACAATGCTGCTGTCATCTCCTTTACGGCAGCCAATAAGCCTGCTTTAGCATTTGGGCTTGGGATGAGGAGACCAAAGGTGTAGAGTGCTATTATCTGCTCAAGTCTCAAGACATTTATGAAACTATGCAAGAGGTAAACTCTTACCAAAGAAGCTGATGGCAGATAAACATGTAATAAAGCACATTTAGCTTGATGTTTTCTTATACAGGCTGAGAAAATATACAGCACAGTTGATAGTAGCCACAGAATTACAATGAACTACCTAAAATCTAGCAGGCATATATATTATAAAGGAGCATTTGAGATCACCAAACTTTCCATGCAGATACTGCAAATTTACATTTTAACATTTCGAGTATGTTTATATGAAAATAAAGAAGGGTTATCCAATATAAGGTTTCAATGGAATTTTCTGAGGCTGAAAGATGAAATACTATAGAAAACTGAGATTTTCCCAAACCTACCTGCAGAGCAAAAGGGCTGGGATGCTGTTAAAGAACACTTTCAAAATTCTTAGACAGGAACTATTATTACCTTTTTTTTTTTTTTTTTTCAAAAACTAAGCAAAATTAAATAGTGGCAAATTATATCTTTCCATAGCTTTAATTTTTAGTTAAGTTTTAGACTCTCCAAGGAATTAAATTAATTATGAATAAAGGAGTGGTGTTAATGTTAAAAAAAAAAAAAATCTAAAATGCTTCCAGTTCCCAAACTGAAAGAAAGTTCTTGTTACTAATCTGTTTGTTTCAGTATGGTAGAATGGTCTTGTTTAAAGTATTATGCCAAGCAGAGTTAGTATCAACAAGCTTGTGTTTGAAAATATTTGTGGAATCACAAGGCCAGAAGACATTAATTTTTTTAAAATTTCATTTTAAAAGTATCTTATATTGATGTGAGGTGTTACTTTTAAGTTAAATCTATGCATTTCCGGGGGGTGGGGGGGGGGGGGGGAGGGGGTGTGGAAATCTAGGTAACTAATTAAGATATATCAAGAAAATCAAGATAACTAATAGATTCAGGAAAAAAACTATCATGAGTTGGTAAATCTGAGTAGTGCTTTATGATAAACCAGTCACTGCACTCCTGCCAAACTGCCAAAGACAAGTTCCTTTCTGAGATATTCATAGAGAGCACACATGGAAGGACATTCCCTCAATGGTCAGGGTTTACATCCATTTTCATCCTAATCTTTCACTCTTCAAAGCTGGTATGGAAAGCAATTCCCAAGAAAAGTCTAAAGAACCCCTTCTCAGACGTTCCACATGATATAAAAGATAAAAAAGAAAATTTTGGCTATGAAATTAACATTCGTTACTGTAGTAACAATGAGAGAAACAAAACAAAATTTACTTTTTAAAAATCTGGCCAAACAACTAGATTTATGGCAAGTCAAAATATGTGTTGGGGAAATGTCAGGAAGCAAAATTTGTCTTTCAGTAAAGAAGAAATTCTACTCAAAAATAAGGAAGACAAACATTCTATGCTTCACGTTGGAACTTTTGAGTTCTTTTCATTAAGAGCCAACATGCCTATTAATACTGCAGGTTGCACTGAGTCAGAGTCACAAGTCTCTGGAACCCTATTTTAGTCAAACTCAAGGGGAAGGTCTGCATTCTTATACTCATGCTTTTATCACAGAATCACAGAATCGAAGGGGTTGGAAGGGACCTCGAAAGATCATTGGGTCCAACCCCCCTGCCAAAGCAGGTTCCTTAGAGCAGGCTGCCCAGGTAGGCATCCAGACAGGCCTTGAATATCTCCAGAGAAGGAGACTCCACAACCTCCCTGGGCAGCCTGTCCCAGCGCTTTGTCACCCTCACCGTGAAGAAGTTCTTTCGCATGTTGGTGCGGAGCTTCCTGTGCTCCATCTTGTGGCCATTGCCCCTTGTCCTGTCCCCACAAACCACTGAAAAGAGGTTGGCCAAATCCCTCCGTCTCCCACACTTCAGGTATTTATAAACATAAATAAGATCCCCCCTCAGTCTTCTTTTCTCCAGGCTGAACAGACCCAGGTCCCTCAGCCTTTCCTCATAGGGCAGATGCTCCAGGCCCCGTATCATCTTTGTGGCCCTCCGCTGGACTCTCTCCAGGAGATTCCTGTCTTTTTTGTACCGGGGAGCCCAGAACTGGACACAGTACTCCAGGTTAGGCCTGACCAGGGCAGAGTAAAGGGGGAGGATCACCTCCCTTGACCTGCTGGCCATGCTCCTTTTTATGCACGCCAGGATCCCATGGGCCCTCTTGGCCACGAGGGCACACTGCTGGCTCATGGCCAACCTGTCGTCCACCAGGACCCCCAGGTCCTTCTCCTCAGAGCTCCTCCCCAGCCTGTACTGATAACGTCCGGTTGTTCCTTCCCAGGAGCAGGACTCTACACTTGCTCTTGTTAAACCTCATTTGGTTTCTTCCTGCCCATCTCTCCAGATGGTCCAGGTCTCGCTGAATGGCAGCACAGCCTTCTGGCGTGTTGGCCACTCCTCCCAGCTTTGTATCATCGGCATGCTTGCTGAGGGTGGACACTATTCCCTCATCAAGGTCGTCAATGAAGATGTTGAACACGACCGGACCCAGCACCAACCCCTGGGGAACGCCGCTAGTCACAGGTCTCCAGCCGGAATCTGCACCGCCGATCACCACCCTCTGAGCTCGGCCAGTCAGCCAGTTCTCAACCCACCTTAATGTCCACTCCTCTATCCCACACTTTCTCAGCTTTGCTATCAGGATGTCATGGGAGACAGTATCAAAAGCCTTGCTAAAGTCAAGGTAGATGACTTCCACTGCTCTCCCCCCATCTACCCAGCCATCATAGAAGGCGAAGGTGATGCCATCATAGAAGGCAACAAAAAGTTTTATGTTTTATTTTGACTTTAAATATTTTATTTTGAGCTGTTTTCTTGGCCACGAGGGGAAACAAATACCAGCCTTTCTAATTAGCACCAACTTTTTGAGAATGAAGTGTCTCAGATAACAGCATCTTTATGAGTAACTTGCTTTCAGAACACACCTACGGGTATTCAGTAGTACAAGATCTGTCTACTTTGATAACACTGTTACACTTATAATCATGGATACATTCCAAATTTCTCTCAAAATGTCACAAAGAGCTACTTAGAAAAATATCATTGAAATGAACAGCAAGTTAAAAATTACATTCGTTGATCAAAATGAAAAACACTGATAACATTAACCATCATTACTGAGTAGAGCTGACATGGAACTTCATAGTTTCATTTTGAAAATTATCTTGATGGAAAAGGGTGCTTAACTCGCTTAAGACCTTCAGAGTAAAATTATTTTTTCACTGAAACTTCTGACTTCTAAAGTGAAGAACACAACAAAAATAAAACCTGTTTCTTTCCATTATTTTGACTAAATCCAAATGTTTTATCTTAGGTCAGTTTAGCCATAATGTAATCTTATTTGAGCTGCTTCTACACCTTAGATGGACTGTGGTTTGACATACCTCATCTCTCTTGTCTATGGAGTAGATTTTTATGCTGAATGTGAACCTTTGTCGTTGGTAAGCATGAGACTGAAATACAATTTTGAAAATATGAAGAAAAAGAAATTTTTAAATTTAAGGCAAAATGCAAAGATCAGCTCAAGCAGCGATGCTAGATACTGAACCATGCTTGAATTATTTCTAGATTAAATTCTTCAAAATCTACTTTTTTGGAAAAATGTAGGTATTATTTCTCAGTGTTGGTGCTAATTAGAAAGGCTGGTATTTGTTTCCCCTCGTGGCCAGGAAAAAAGCTCAAAATAAAATATTTAAATTCAAAATAATTATAGATCATCACAGGTCTGAAAGACCAAGTTTTGTAGTACTTTTAAGTATAAGAATACAAATATATTTCATTTCTCAGAACCACCAGTTATGACAAATCTACTCATTGGAAACTCTGATTCTGACTGGATCATTCTACTCATTTTCATTAAAAAACTATCCAAAATCCCATACCTAAAAAGCCTGACAATTCAGTGAAATTAAAAAACAGTGCAAGTAAACATTACATAGCTCTGTGGCTCCTTTTAATCCATATTGAGTATTCTAGGTTTTATATATTATGGTACTCGTAACTAGAGAAAGGATCAGAATACACCACTGACTTCTACCAGCATTGTATTTTTTCACCATTGCCACCACATAGTCATTCTTAGTAAGCAGGCACTTAAAAATTATATTAAAATTTTCAAATATATGCAAACAGAGCTTTTTGACCAATACCTCATATGACATTAAAAATAGTTATATTGAATTTAGCAATATTACATTCACGACTGCTTCTATATTAAAGTTTACTTTTAAAATATGATACAGATAACAGATTATTTGGTATACCTATCTAACATTGATCATTTTTTTTCTTATTATTTTAAACTTCTCCTTATCAAGGAGAGGCTAGCAAACAAGAGCAAACCCCCACTTTTCTTCATCCAAAAGTTAGGGTAGTTTTATGCTGAAGACAAGAGTTATGACGATACACATAATCTTAGAACTAAGTTTCCAACTAATAGCATAAGTATCAAAAAAAACCACAGCTATATTGTACTGGACCTTAGCAAGATATAAAAAAAAAATTTACTGGTGAAACTCCACACGGTACAGCAACCCTAATCTGTGTGCTGCTGTGGCAAAGCAACTATTAGTGACAATTAAAGCTAATTTAAAATAGCTTAGAATATGGATGGTATAAAAAATACTATTTTGAGATTAGAAAGATAAATTACCTAAATTATATGTATGAAATATACACAATAATTTGCAGAAATTAAAGGAATTATGATTTACAGTTTTGGAGAGGTGCAGAAAAGGGATAGTAAGGGGTATGGACAGGACACTGAGATAGTCAACCAGGGAAGACTGACAGTGTGAAAAGCCTACTCTCTGCATGAACATACTTCAGAAAGTACAAGAAAGTATTTTGCAAATACTTTTCTTTGGAACTGTTTGAAAAGGAAAATCTAGAAGGCAGGTACATAAAACCAAGTGCATCATCATCTCCTTCCGCACAATACTTCTTCCAATCATTACTACTTAGAAGACAGCACAAGGCTACTTATCTGTCTGTTTTGTGCCTTGCTTATCACTACCAATAAAATGCGTGGTTCTGAAGTAAAAAGCTTTCTATTCTTGCCAGATTTATCTTGCTTACTAAAATAGATGTATAGCAATTACCTTTACACTAGTTATGTGTCGTAGGAAAACACATTTTATATCAGCTATGAGTTTACCATCTTTCTATTTCCCTTACGTCCTCTTGTAACAGCAAACACTCCAAGTTCATCCCCTGTACAAAAAGCTCCAAGTACATCCTCTGTACATTAGCACATAGGTGTCCTCATCACACCTATTTCAAGTCTGTACTGTTTTCAGGTACATTGTAAACTTCCTAACCATGCACCACTCTGTCTGAGCTCTCCCCAGTCTGCCACATCCATCGTGAGAAGGGTATCCAGCATGGAAAATAACACTCAAAATGAGAACAAGCTTCAGTAATAATATTACTGCTTTATTTTCTAGCCTATTCTTTTTACATACCCTAATTTATTTTTGACACCAACCTCACTTTTAACTTTTATTTAAGAAGTCTTAATTCTCCTTCTAAATTAATATTGCTAATATAGAAAGAACTGAGGAATGTACATGAATGCTTCACATTTTTCTCCCCTTTTCTTTGTACTCCATCTAACACTGTCCTTAACACTTATTTCACATGGTCATGATTCTCTTCTAGACTTAACTAACTTGAAAAAGAAACAAAAAGAACAAAAGATTAGATCATCATTTTTAAAAAAAAAGCCAACCTCATCAACGTCAAGGAAGTTTAAAACTTGGCATCCATGAGCTCCACTGCAATTTTATTTGAAACTGTCAGCAAAACCATTTCATAACCAAAGGATTCCCTATGTCTGGAGACACATTGCATAAAAAATGGCTACTAAAACCTCATTTAGGTGTAAACTGAAATACTGCATTACTGTTGTGACCACTGCAATGCTACATAACTCACATATTGGCGCAAGAGGACTAATCCTGCTTGTTTGATAGCATCACTGGAACCAGCCATTAGTTTAAGTCTCAGTAAAGAATCATTAGAATAGCTGACCAAATTTCAAGGTACAACTTAATCAACAACTCATTTTTGTTATCTCCTTCACAGGTCCCTTTCTCAGGAAGTTATATGCTGTATTTAATATGACATTAAAGATTGAAACCTCTTTCTATTGAAATTAAAAACAAGACCTGCAACAGTATTCCTAAAGACAGGACACATCAGTATGCATTTTTTTACAGGCAACAGGATCTACTGCCAAGGCTACTTAATCAGCTGGGCACTAGCAGTAGGTATCTTTAAAAACTAATGAAAAAGTATTTAGCAGGATATTTCTTGCCACTATTTCACTAAATACAATTCAAGTTATAATCTTCTTTACTGTACTAGAATGAACAACAATGCAGAGACTGATTCATCAGCTATTTCTTTTTGGGAATTATAAAACGTAATTGTTAAAAAAATGCAAGTTTTATTTGAGAACATACAGCTCTCTTCATAAGTAACAATTTGCCAAAAGTGTATTCTAGCACATTATGCATGTAAGCTTTAACTAATGAAATAACACAAAATTGCAATAAAAATATGAAGACAGAAAAGGCAAGAGACCTTCTTCCTCATTGCTACTACAAAGAAAATTGTGTTTAATTGTGAATTAACTTATAGCTCATTGCAACACAAAAAATCATTCTCAATTAAAAAAATATATATTTCAGTTGAAGAAAATAAACATTTTCCTTTCATTTTTTTTCAGACTGTCATATTCTGACTGTTCCAATACTTAACTTAAAGTCACTGTATGCCTTTGACTTTCCAGGTCCATTTAATACCTAGAATTAACAAAATAAACATAAACACTAGCTGTCTGAATAAATTTGAGATATCAGATATGATAGTCTGTGTGAACTAAACGGGAATGTATTTGCAATTTAAAATATAATTCATCATAATGAAAATGTAAAGTAGTAGTTCTGCTTTATTCAGTATGGCAGGTTAGGGATCCCTGTGAAGCAACACTGAAGCAAAGAGTAGATTAATAATTTAATTTGGTTCAGAACTGTGCAAGTGAGGCACTGTGAGCTTTTATTCTGTAACCAGCTGCTGACCCTAATATGGATCAACCAATTAGACATCTCTATTTAACTGTTGGGTGACCCATCTAAAACTCACTAGGAATTTTCATTATAAACAAAACTCAGTGGCCTAAAAGAATCCCAGTTATCCCCCTGGTGGAGACAGTTGGTTTGATAGAAGCACACAAAGGAGCTCAGCAAATGAAAAAATTGCAAGATCATTTTAGGCTGCGTTCTGTGAAAGAACATCTTAATATAATGAGCCTTTTTTCGATATCCCTTGGCGAAGCATCAGCCCTCTCAGATAACCCCACACAAAGCAAATACCATTCGTCTGAAGTTACATTTGCTCCTTGTTATCACAACTTATGCCACTTAATTCATTATTCAACGAATTCACTTTCTTGTTTATTAGATGCAAGGTAGCCGCTCATCCCTAAAGGCCATGTATGCAAAAGACTGCTTGTAATCCTGTCACTTCAAACCTCTCTAGGCTTTTACATTGCTTCAGGAATTAGGAAGAAAGAAGCAAACAATTTAGATTTATTCATGCTGATACCAAATCTGTATATGATAAAAGAAATAAGAGAAATGTTACATAGCTAACTTAAAATCTATTGATACAGATCAACAGAATACGTTATTGCCTGCATTTGTAAAAGCTAGGACATTCATTTCTGTAGGAAAAAAAAAAAAAACAAAAAAACTAGACTGCATCTTATGTCTTTAAAAGGTCTGATTAAAAAATAAACAAGTATTTGTTTCTCACATTCGTTCCTTCTACTGAAAAGGTATCTCAGTGTCTTTCCTCAAGTGCATTTGATAAATTCAGTCTAACATCCCTACCAGAATTACCTGCTCAAGTGAATTCAGCTTGTAGTGAACATATTAAAATCAGCAATCAAATGCTATAGATATCAAATTCCAAAATGTTTTTAAAAGCCTTTGTTATACAATGGACCTTGAGATATATTGCAGCAGATTTTGGTAACTTATTGAATACACGTTCTTTAATGTTTTTGAATTCAGATTTTGCTAATGATATATTAAATAGATTTAAGAGTGCAAAATAAGAGCTTCAACTCTTTTCACACTACAGTAACAGTCATCGAGATGTTTCAATTTTACTCTGTAACCTTATGCTGTTAGAATCATTAAAATGCAAATGAATTACTGAATTAAACAGACTTTCAGTACACTCTTAGCACAATTAATATTGTATAAAATTATCTGCATAATTATACACACTAACATTTATATAAGGCACTGTAAAAAGCCACAAATCAGAAACTGGACATAAATCTGGTAAACACTGTAGAACAGACTTCTACATATAAACATGTAATTGATATTTTACTGTTAGTTTTCTATGTGACTGCAAATAGATTTCTACATTTCACATTTTAGATATTAAAATGTTAAAAAAAAAAAACAAAACACAAATATTTTTCTTAGTACATCAATCTCATGAGACACAGTAATGCACTGGTCACAAAAGTTCATAGCAATTATTTTCTTGTTATTAATTTTAATTTTAAAATTATAGTTAGCAACATAGCATGACATAAACACTGAAGGTAGCAACAACAACAAAACATCATTGCAGGTATACAACACAAAAAAAAAAAGAAAAACAAAACAAAACAAAAAAAAAACCAACCACACACACAAAAATCCAACCAAAAAAAAAAAAAACAACAAACAGCACCAGCAACAACTGAGTAACAAAAAAACAGTTCATTCATGGCTGAATTTGATAAAATAAAAACTGCTTTTTAAAAAACTATTTCATAAGTGTTCTGTGCTATGGATTATTACTTTAAAAATATACGTATGTTTCTTAGTAATGCTGCTCTTATTACAGAATACACGCACTATGATCATGGGAATTCAGCAACTGATTCACCAGGATGATTAACCTTTTACTCGAGCGATATGGAAGTACAAGATGTATGCCTTATACTCAACTTAAAGATAGCCAAGTATAGAAATCTTTATAAAATATAATGCAAAAAAACAGTTGTTTTCTGTATGTCATGTAATACTGTCACTAGCTAGACTGTGTAGGAATTTGTATTCATGCTCACCTGACATTCTGAAACAATTCTGAAAAATTAGAAGTGAATAATAATGAAGGAAACTTTTCTGTTAATATACAGAGTCCTAACTTTATCCTTTATTGTGCAATGTTTGCATTTTTTCACGTGGGAGATTTTAAAAGTCACCCAGTGATTTTTATAGTGCAACCGTATGTTAGATAAAGATATTTAAGCTGTCAGTATAAACTGCTTCTGTTTTCATTTTGCATTTAATTTCAATGCCAGACTCAAGGCATAAATTTTTCATCACCTGCAATGCTATGAATAAAAGATTAAAAAAAGAACTGAGAAGAAATTCTAACACATGCGGTGCATGCAGCACATTGTGCAGACACACTGTGCATAACTAGATGTTTAATTTCCATCACTTTTTCCTACGTCAGGAACATTATTATTTGGGTTCATACATCATGCAGCTAATTTCCAACATTTCAGCTCTGCAGAATTCAAATTTATCTAGCTCTGGACAATAATCCATTCAACACCCTTGAAGTCTGGAGTTGATACACATATTGGTAAATTCACATAGTATTTTCTTAACATTAAATAGAATATGTCTCTTGCCATCTAGTGTTGGCAAGTTAAGTACTATTAAAATATTTCAACAGAACATATTCTTGCCTTACTTCTTGAACTAGCAAATGAATTAATCTTTTCCTAAGTTCAAAGAAGAATTACTAGAAATTTCCAAGCTAATTTCAATTTCTCATTAAGGATCACTTCATATTTTAAGCCGAAGGATGTGATCAATCCCATGAGGTGAAGTTATGGGCTCACTCTGACAGAATTTTTTATTTAGCACTTAAGAGTGTTTTTAGTAGCACTATGCATCTTCAGTTTTACTTTATTAACACTCAGAGGGCCTGGGATGAAATTCTGTTTATCTCTCTGCAACAGCCTCTGCTGCATAAAGAAATGTGCCATGGAATACACCTTTCTTAGTATTAATAGTAGTCTTAATCAAAATGACACCTAATGGATGGTAGCTGAATTGTTTTTTATAGTACTCAGAACTGGTGGGGGGAAACAAAGCAAAGTTGCTTGCTTGACTTGGAGCAAAGCGCGTGAAAGTCATCACAAGTGAAGAACCAGGGCTGTATGTAAGTTGTTGTCAAAAGCCATTGCTAATGCTTCTACCAAGAGTTCAAGCAGATTAAAAAAAAAAGAAAAAGAAAAAGGTAGAAATAATATGAATATTGAACTACTGTCACATACATTGAAAAGTTATACTTTTATAATGGGCTGAGGCATACTAGCAGAGCTGCATGTTGTGCACTTATGACACTCTCTTGCACTCATTTTGTACTTTTTCTAAACAAACAAAATTAATTTTTGCATTCCAAGCTGGCAATGCACAAAAGTAAAATTGCGCATTTATTTTCAATGGGGCAGCAGCAGTGGCAGTGATGTAGTTACTGGCAATTCATTTCTCAGTTTCTGGCATCAGCTCTGCAAGGTGCTAAGTACTTCAACCTTCATCCAACACAAATGTTTGCTTCCTTAACTCTACTTCTCAGTGGATGAGAGGCCATCACTTTGGGGGATCTGAGCTCTCTTCTAGTCAAATTTACCAAATGATAGTCAAGGTCTGCAACACCCTTAACACATCAGTCAGCTGGCAACAGCTGAGTGTGAAAATGCGGTCTCTTTGGACAGTTCTGTACATTTTGCCTAAATGCCTTTTTAAACTTGATTTGTGAACTTATAGAAGATATTTATATATTTTTATATATCTTTATTTGTGATCTTATAGAAGATATGCAATTAAGTTGCAAACTCATTTTTTAACTTTCTGGATGTGTATGAATAACCTGGGTATGGTAACTATGACCTTGCATGAACACAAATACAAAAATTCAGAAGTGTTGTACTTCAAACGCACAAGGGAGTGTAGGATTCAAGAAATTAAAGTAACAGTGGAAACATGTATAAGAAAACATAAGAATCTGTCCTGTAGAAAAAATCTAAAATTGTCTGTAGTTCTTTACACCAGTGTTTTAAATCAATAGTGCTGTGAAAATTAATTGGTAGTTAGAAGGCAACACGCTTTTTTCCAAGTCTCATGCTGAGAGAAACAACTTCAACATATGCTTCTGGATTGAAGATTATTTCCAAAATTCACAGACACTACTGGAATTCGGAAATGGGAGGGGGAGAGAAGAAGGTATTATAAAATGTTTATGAAGAGACGTGAGTGGTTGAAGGAAACAGGCTAGCAGACTCAAGGCTACTTTCTATTTCAAATAATTTATTCCTCTACACATACTTTTTTTTCTTTTTTTTTTCTTTTTTTTCCCAAAAACAAGAATGTGTGGCATGACTTTTATAGCAGTATCTGTGTATGACATCACTTAGGGTAGTACTGCACCTGATATGACCACCCTCAAACTGACTGAGTAGCTGTTTGAATATATGCAGATAGTATGCTTCTTCCCTTGATTCAGGTGTCAAGACCACTTTGAGAATGTGAGACCCACCCACTTCAAAACAAAAGGTAAAGAGCTACTGTTGATTTTCCACCACATGCTATATTGCAGTTTGAGTTCTCTTGCAAAGGACATTAAGAACATGAGACCTTAGCACATGTTCCCATGTTGAATGTTATCATGCATCTTTCCCAATTTTTTCATGTTGCGAACACACGTGTACTAATGACAAGCATTTTGATGCTTTTATAAGACAGTATGATGTAAAAGTTTGCCTCTTGTTTGCCCAGGAACGTTATTTTAATCTGGCTTAACTTTCCGTTACAAATTTGCTAAATATGAAGTTGGGGAAGTTTGCAATTTTAGCCACTTCTGAGTACTTTGTAAAGGTTCATTTTGGGTTAAGATATGACAGATTCATCTGTTTATAACCAGAATGATGTTGAATATTTGTGTGAAAATGATTGCAGATTATCATTTAATTACAGGAGAAGCACTTAGTTCTAGGATTGCACAACATAATAAATGTACAAAACAGTGCTTTACTGCACTCGTACAGGTTTTACATCAGCTGGGTTCCCATTTTAAAATGGCTGTCAGAGACCTACTTTTAAGTTCCTAGGCTAAGCGGGATGAATTCAGGAGCCAGCCTGTTACCTGGTTATGAAGCAGAGACACAGAACTTCATGGCAGGGGTGGAGCTCTGTTGTTTTGAAATGAATATTTACCATGCACTCATTTGGTTTACGTTCCTTTTCAGTTTTTACTTAGCCTTAGCACAAGTTCAGACAACTTCCAGGCCTTGAGTCCAGTAGTATGTTTCAGCAAAACAACAACTCCATTTATGAAGCTCCACCTTATGTCACCTCTAAGTTTTACTCAGAAGTGCTATATAAAGATAGATCACAACACATATTAATATATAATTACTGGTAATTTAAATTAATAATGTAAAAGTGCCACATAAGGTGCTAAGAAGTTGATAAAAATCATTTTTCAGTATTCTGAATCTGCTTGCCTACCTACAACTCAAAGATTTTCTTTCTTTCATAATACACTATAATATGGTTACAAGTGCATTGAAATTCATCTTGTTAGAATGGTAGTAATATATCCCACCAGGACTACTGTTCCTAGTAGCAATTTAAAATAATTATTGTGAGACTTGATGCTAGACATCAGGTTTGCAATAGAATTACAATGAGGGAAGTGTATTAGAGACAAAACATTGCTGGAAGAAAACTTCATAATGGCGCAATTTGGAACTAAGCCTCAATTTTACAGTAATAGATTCTCTTTATGATGGCACAAAGGAGTAAATGCACTTAGCAAATTTAAATCTATTATTAATCACACTTTGTGGATTGCAGAGCAGAAAGGAGAAAAGAAATTAGCTTTTTAAGTGTGTTTCTTACATAAAACAAGTTCTACTATGAAGAACATTTTACAAAAATCTCCTTGTTATAGCTCAGAAATACAGCAAGTCTTCATAACTGCAGAGAGTTAGAGAGGTTCTAAAATCTTTCTAAAATAGTTTTGGATATCTTCATTTCAGATTAGAAGTTACTCAAGACTGTGTACTCCAAATCACCAAAACACTTTCACTTCTAGAAACAAAATATCCAAGAAGAAAAGCAAAATAAATTTGATATTCATGCTTGCTTACTCTAATCACTCTTCTAAAATGGAGGGATGCATTTGTAATAATATCCTTGCTTTCGTTGCGTTAGTTATAGCAAAGCAAGGTTTCCACAGTGGACTAGATAGATGGGTTCACACTTTCACATACCTTTGAATGTTTTCAAAAAAGTATTTCAGAGAAAGTAACAGAAAGTCACCCGATAAGGATTTTTCGAAGTTGTCATACAGCAGTGGAAAATGGTAACATTTCTTATGCCATCACTGTGAAAAACCCTAGTTTCTATAAACCACATTGCATTTTTATTTCTAACTTAAAAATAACACATATTCAGTGCATCTTTTGTCTTATGAATAACATTTTTGACAAAAACTGTTATATCAATGTGTTAGACTCCCAGATTAAGGTTGGTGGGTTTTTTACTATCACAAGTTTGGCAGTTCAGTTGAAAATAAAACTCCTAATCCCAGCAGAAAGTAAGATGATACCAATATCTACCAAAACACCAGCATGTGAAAGCAAATAGTCCTTGTAAATGTTTGTAATAACAAACAATGGATTTAGAGCTAATTGGACATTTAATTTTAATGTTATTAAATAAATATTTAGGAAAAAACCTTTGTTAATAAACTTACATTATCTTTGATAGGAAGGTTAAGTTTATATTCACATACATTTTACATTGACCATTTAAACTGTTTCTAAAATTAGGGTTGGGCAGAGTACCTTGTGACCTTTAACTATTTCAGTTCCCTGCATGCCCCAGTCCCAGCCAGACAATAAACACATGCCCACATGTCAGCCTGCAAAGAACAGCAAGTTTCCAAAGCTATTTTTAAATGAACTAGCTTGGATACCAGACGCACTCTACTCTCAGCAGCACGAGCTTCATGCAGGCTAATTTACTCTGCTTCAGGAAGGGAAATTAGCCTGTAGGGAGCTCCAGACTGCTTAAGCTTCTAGTACCTAAGGTACCTCATTTATAATACCTCTACATTATTTTTGCTATCTTGCAGTCTGTAGCATAGACATGCCTGGAGAAAGATTCTCAGCTGGTCCTTGAGACTAAACTCAAGAAATGGTTCTGTGTCAATGCTTTAACATGAATGAACACACACTACCCCATATATCCCCCATCATTTTTTGGGGGGTGACAGAGGATCATCATACAGCCTGCAGAATTACATGTGATAACATTATGAACCAATAGTTCAATTAGTCAAAATGGTTTTCTGAAAAGGAGAGGTGAAGACAAGCAAGCCTTTTCTTGTTTCCATCCCCATCTCCAGGACCAGATATCACTTAAAAAAAATAAGGGACAAATGAAAATATTTGATTTTTACCCATCCCCTAGGAGAGGTGGTATAACATTATTTGTTTTTATAATTATTTGTCAAGTCTTGAGATAGTTCATCCTACCAAAATGAAGAAAAATTGTTTCCACTTTTCTTAAAGGAAAATTTTAAAGTAACAGGAAAAAATCACACATCTGAAGACTTAAAAATCATCACCCAAACTAAAGAGAAAAAAAACCAACAACAACAACAAACAACATAAGTTAACATTATCTCTAGATAAATTCATGACTTTGTGGGACCTGACTCAAACTGTGAATACTTGTCATTGTTGTTATGGATTTTGAGAGCCCAACTTCACTTAAACCAAGCTATACAGCCAAATTTTTTTGTTAGAAATTCCAAAAGTTATCTCTTTACTACCTCTTCCTTCTTAAGACTACATGTCAATGTCAAATGATCATTTTCTTAAAAACAAACAAAAAAACACATTCACTTCCTTAAATATGTGGCATTTAGCATTCCTAAAAGAATAAAAAAATTCTTATCACCTTGCAAATGGTCAGAAATACTTACACTAATTTCTCGTGATGTTGAGATAACTTATATCTGACACACCTTGTTCAAAAAGCCTCCTAGTAATGTGTGAGTCAATTAAAACAGTTACATATTTCTACTCTCAGGGATTCCTGTAAGAATACCACTATAAACCTATTGATTGTCTTTGCCCTTACTCAGTCGTCAGTACAGTTTACAGCACTTGCAATGATAATGCAGCTGTGTAATTATAAAGCTGTGCCTTATGGCTACTAGATGGAATATAGTCTGCAGTCCTGCAACAATCTTTACATCATTAAAAGTCCGTCCCCAAAGCACCCTTAAAAAATGCAGAGTTGACCACAGCTGGCACATGATGGTTCAAAGTCAGCCTGTAGTCAAGGATTACACCCATGCTGTGTGTCACACTGACTCCATGAAGCATCTCTTCATCAAAGGCATCAAAGAATGGCATTTCTCACAGACTCTCATTCTCTTCTTCTCTGAAATATTCAGCCTAATGATCAGAGGTCACCAAACTAAAATACTTATTAGACAGAAAACAAAAGCCTGTCAATTTCCCAGGATAATTTATGAATTACATAATGTTGTGGTAAAGAACAAGAAAAAAAAATAGAAAAAAGGAAAAAAAAAAAGAAAGAAAACAACCAGAAAACAAAATATATTGCAGCAACAGTTCTCAAGACGGATGAAGACAATCTGATAGTACATGACTTTGTACATGACTTTAAAGCCCAACAGCACAATCTGAATAATAGAGAAAAAATGTTCCCATAGCGTTCACCTGACAAAATCCGTTGACACGACTACATCCTTAGAAGCCCATCTTAGAGAAATTCAAGACTACCAGTGCAATTGCGTATTTCAGGAGGCTGCTCTGAAATTCCATATTTTTGTCTTTTGAGAATTTATTGTCTCGAAAACAAACTAATCAGAACTATTTCTGTTTATACAGTAGCTACTATAGAATGGGCGTAGTTGCTCTGACTACATCCTCTAGACTATGCACATGGCCACCCACAATATGTAAAAGGAAAAAGTATAAGTTAAATCTGGTTTAATAATTTGTATAGGCTTAGCATATGTTGGTTCCACTTGAAATCTCCAACAATGTTTCAATGACGGCACAGATTTCTTTTCCGTAATTAAATAATCTTGGGGCAAGTCCAAATTATGTGAAACAGAGAACCCCACAGAGCAATTTCTGCAGCAAATGTCAGAGGTATTAGACTCTATATCACTTAGACAAAGGGATATAATACATGCAAATTATTAATTTCTAATTGGACTAAGAGCAGGACATTTTCTGTCTCCTATTATCACAGTTTCCAATTTTCAGTGTAAGAGTGCATCTGTAGACTTCCTGCAGCAACATGAACCAGGGTAAAGGCAGGACAAGAGGCTCTGTCATGCTGAGTAATGCTCCCATACATATGAAAGCTGTAAACACCAAAAACAGACGGTAAAATAAATTTGGCTTACAGATGAAACAGTATAAAGCTTGTTTAAACACCTATTATATTTGTAAGCTTACAATGAGGAAAGATTAGTTTTGCTCCTAAATGAATGTGACTGAAGAATGAAACCATGGCGAATTACTGGCTACCTGCTCAGTATTAGCAGATGACTTCAATCCTGAAGTTAAAAAAGATGTAAATATAAGTTCAGGGAAAACTTTGCAGACTGTGACAGAGTAACAGTTGTAAATACAACTCACTTTGCCCTCTTGTACACATGAATAAAAAGTCATACAAAGACTTCAACTGGCTGTTTATAACTTTAGAAACAAAATCTGTCAGTGGCTACTATGAAGCTCAAGGTCAGACGATAACGGAGGCTAATAGAACAGTAAAATTTTAAAATAGATATCACATGAATAAAACAGCTGTAAGTGAAATACAAAGTATAAAATATGCTACACAGGACTACTGTGCTTAAGGATTTAAATGAACCACTGTCTGTATATCCAGAAAGAAGGTTCCCCTAAAATTAGATTGTCCTTCAGTGTCTTTCTCAAAGCCACATGATAGTGGCTCTGGCTGAATACAGGGTCTTTGTCATGGTGGATCATTAGCCTTCCCCTCTGGCAATTCCACTCAAAATCTGAAATATTCCTGTTATGTATTTTTGCATCTATTAAGCTATATAACTTTTTTGTAACATCACCCATAAATATATCCACTATATTCTTCCTACTCTCATCTTTCTGTCTGTGATCTGCTTATTCTTCTCCAGAGTCTCTCCTACCTATGCTGCCACAACTATCTTCTCACATGCCTTTTCTACTACTGAATGCTCTTCTCTGGTATCTTCAGCCTCTATCTGCAAAGTCTTGTCTCTTCACATCTTTCACCTTCTTGTTCTTAAAGTTGCACAACTAATTTAAATGTTTATTACCCTCAATATCCTTCCTTTGCTCCTCCTCTCATTCCTCACACTCAGTTTAGACCACTGCCTGTAAAAACATCCCCCTTGCCTATCTTCCTTTCTTTTGAGCCTCCTCTTCAATTGCCTGAATTTAGGCTTAAAATCTTACTGTCCCCTACAAGAAATCTTTCCCTGTTTCTCAAACCCACCATTCTGTCAACTTGGTGACTACCCAGCTTTGTTATTCCAGGACATTCTAAATATTTCCTGTTATATTTCTTTTTTTCTTTTTTTTTTTTTCTTTTCCATCCAGATCTTATCTAGTCCTGACATATGCCATTTTTACCCTCACCAAATTATTCTTTTCCATGTCCATAACTAACAGAAAGAACAAATTTTAGTACACATCTCACTGTAACAAGACTCTCTCATGCAGTGATGTGCCCACTAATCATGATGCCAGTTTCTTCAACAGACACAAACCAACCTTTTTTTTAGTCCAAAGTCACCTTCTAAATTACTGGGCTTCTGGTTCTCCTAAACTTGAGGTAACATCTTTTTACTTCTTCATTCTTTCTCTCAGGTACTCCACAAAATAGGACTTTCCTCACTCCAGCTACCTTTCTAGTTTTTAGCTCATATTGTATCAAAATGTGTATCAACAGAATTTTAATAGCATCAGTAGGACATTAAGTCCTTGGCTAACCCCTTTCTTACCATGTGGATAGGAAAGCCACATTTAAGCCTGTCTAATGCTTTTTAAATGCTTTTTATTACCTAATTATATGTGGGACATTTTATGAATTTGGCTGCATATGCCAAAGCTGGGAACAGCCTTTCAGAATCATTGTTCATTCTAGTCTGCAAAGTGCCATGTTCCTGTTTGTTGCTGCAGAGCTGTAAGAAAGATATACAAGCAACAAACGAAGTCAAACTGATTACAGCTGAGGACAGGAAAGTGATATACAGAATTAAGCTCCAGAATACATCTACTCTTACAGATAGTGCAGTTACACAGCTTCAGAGGGATGCTGAGAATTCAGGTTAGCTGGGATACTGTCTCGGTCTATTTACAGAAACCAAACACACTTGATGTCAACTGTAGCTGTCTGAAGAAAGATAGATCCTCTAAAGATCAAAATTCAAGACATAAATGGGAAAACCATAGCACTGGAACGATGTTAGTGACTGCCCGACCAGAACTGGTGATACTGCCTGTGATATGCTGAGGGAGGGCAGACAGCAAGAATGCAACACTAATGTGAGACTCGGGTTACTCTCTCATGCTGTGGATTGGAAAAATATCACTTTGTGACCTGATGATATGACTAAATTTGTAGACATGCTCAGCAATTGATTGATGGGGCAGTCTGTTTAGTGGCCCATGAGAGAAGAAACAACCTTTGACTTGGTTTTGAGCAGAACAGACTTGATTTGAAATGTTATTGCCAAAAGTCTACTCTCCAAGAGTAGCTATAATGCAGTTAAATTCAACATTCTTAAGCAACCCCCCAAAATACTCTATAACTGTGCCTCAGTTCAAAAGTTGTGCTGAACTTCAGAAACGCTATAGTTTTGCTACATATGAAGAAGGAAAACCTTATATGCCAGAGAGAGACAGTCAAGACAACTAAATCCTTGCAGGCAGTGGAAAGCCAAGGGACGCCCTGGTGGATGCAGAAAACAAACGGTCAGGTCAGAGAACAGATACGGCAAAAAGAATTTAACATAAATCAGACAGAAGGAAAATGGAAGTTACTAAAAACAAGAAGGTTTCATTCTGAAAGTTCAAAAGAGATAATCTCATAAACTGTGGTAGTTTAGTTATAAAAACACAGTGAGGCAGTCCAGAGGAGAGCGAGTAACAACTCACACAAGGCATTAAAAGCTTAGATAATATGCTTTCAAACACATCAGGAACAGCATGTCTGCTTAATTGTTCACAGAGTGAGAAGACCATCAGTATGCAAGTGTCACAGGTTTATTTTTTGTTGTTTGTTTCTGAATAAACTACAGAAAACTTGAGAAGGTGCCTACAATTCAATCTTTCTTTATAAAGGTCTCAGCAGAATATGTATCTCATACTGAATGTCAGTAGAAAACAGTATGGGACAAACAGAAAAAAATAAAGTAGGGATTGCCAGGACCGAATGGCATTTGCCCTCTAGTTTTAAAGGAACTCAGGAAAGCTCCTGAACCACTAATTGTAGTGTGCAATATACCACTTACAACCACTGTGACAACTAAGGACTGGAATGTGGCAAATGTGCCACCTATTTTTGAATATCTTCAAGCTGGTAAGCCTCAAGAATGTATAAGGCAAGTTAGTGGATACTAAACTAAAGAAGAAGATTTGTGTAGAGAGAAATAAATTGCTGTACCAGGAGCGAGGTACAAATCAGACCACCCTTGTAAATGGAAGCCATGTATGACAAATGCATCACCAGTCAGGTTTGTAAAGAAAATCTGTTCAATACAGTTTGCTTGTGTTTTCAAAAGCTCCTGACAATGTCTTTCACCAAAACCTTTTAAAGAAACTGAGCAGTCTTGGTAGGAAAAAAAAAAAAATATCATGACATGGATAAATCTAGTTAAAACACAGGAAACGGGTAAGGATAGATGGTCAGTTTGTATGGTGCAACCCAGAGAAACTCAAAAAGGATCCACAGTGTTTAAACATATTTATAAATGATGAGAAAATGCTGAGTGAGCTGTGAGATGACAAAGTTTGCTGATAATGCAACACAATGCCAAGTGGTAAAGTCAGAAACTGATAGTGCAAACATCAGGAAAGCCCGTATGAAACTGAACTAATGGACATTAAGATGGCTGATAAAATTGAACAAAGACAAATGCAAAATGATGTACAAGGTAACCTCAGTCCTAACTAGTTATAAAATGATGGGCCTTGAGTTGATTATTACATGCATAATATCTTGAGGCCTTAAATAGTTCTGGGAAAATAGAAGTTCAATGATGAGTAGAAACTAACTTAAAAAAAAAAAAAAGCAGCCTTGGGATGTAATCATTTGGATTTAACAGGAAAAGAGCACTATGCTTTGCAATAGACAGGAATCCGTGGCTTGCTCAGCCATCTTGACTACCGTATGCATTTCTGTTTCCTCCACTGCTCTATCCCAACTTAAAAAAATAAAATAAATAAAGATATAGAATAACTGAACAAGGTACAAAAATAGGTGAGATTACTTCTATCTGGAAAACAGATGGCAGGGCAGGTTACAACAGAAGACTACAAAACCTTACACAACATGGAATTAGAGATGAGGAATCCATTGTACACCATCCCTTCCAACACAGGAACTGGTAGATCAAAATGCAGAGAACATCAACAGGTCAAAAACAAGCAACAAGAGGGGGTTCTTCATGCAACATGCAGTTAAGTTATACAGTGCCATGGATGTATAAAGTTCATGTGGATTCAAGTGGAGAATGCACAGGTTCATGGAAGAGAAATCCTTCACTACCTGTTAGATAAAGATACTTCCCCTGTTTAAAAAAAACATGAGAACTGAGTGAATACCTCAGGAACATCTCAGGCTTCGCAGGAAGCCTGGATATCCTGTGTTTCTCACCCAATTGCTCCTTTACAATATCCACTTTCTTGCTGTGAGTTGGGAAATTTGGCCAGATGAATTCTGTCCTGTCCCGGGTTGCCATTACTACGTTCTTATGAGTGTTGTCACATGATTTTTCAAGGCAACTAAGGTCTAGGTCAAATCACAAAGGTGCTGGACCAGGTTTTACTGGTCCTGCCTTTAGACAGTACCTCAAAGAGGCTGAGAGATCTTACTGGCCTTGGAAAGGCATGTTACAGCTGAACGATTTTCATTGTAGTAATGATGGACAATGTTTAAAAACTGCATTTTTTTAGAAAGTCTGTTCATTCAGTAAACTATAAATAAGAGACTTTGTGTCCTCAATTTTTACAATAGCATTCTGTCACTAAGTTTATTATGTAATACTCAGAATGGCATCTACTAATATCACCTTTATTTTAATGTGTGGAGAGGTATTCACACCATCTACTTTGGCTGCTTTAGGCATCTAATTTAGATTGAGTCAGAATACCTAAAATTAGTAGCTACCTACATATAAAGGAGCAGAAGTAAGTGTTTCCAGATGGACCCAAATTAAATGCATAAAGACAGAATCCATAAATATTCCCTGCAGTGTTACTTCTACTTTACCTAGTATTTGCTACCTATTAATATGGTCTGGGAGAAAAAAAAAAAAAAAGAAAAAAAAAAGTGAACGCTTCCCACATATACACCTTCTTAATTATTAGGAAAAAAAAATCTTGCAATTGAGTACTGGCATTTTTTAATGCCTTCTGTTGACATTTCCATTGCAAGTCTATCTCAAGGCTAAACTGATTTTGACAGTGGCATTTTATGAAAGAAAAAAATATACTTTTGTACATCTTTCACTTACAATGTATTTCCTGATACTCTAAATAAATCTTCACGGTACCTAAGACATTGGTTTAAAAAATATATTTACGTTAACAAAAATACAATCAAAACCCCACCTTTAATATAGTCTTGTCTTTTTCAGTAACTTCCCAAATCTAATAATCTGCACTCTTTAGGCTATTTCGAGGCACATCAGTAGCATCATTTACATGACTTGTATCACATGAAATTATAGAAAGGATGCTCCACTTGGCATCTGCCACGATTTTAGCTTAAAACAAAGTGCAGCTTCTCCCACATAGCATCCTGATTAAACAAATTAACTATGGCGCTGACTGCAAATGTACACACTAGAGTGTAAAAAATGAACAGATACAATGGCCAAGTCTGTATTTAATTTTAATTAAATTTCATTCGGTAGCTCAATTAATCCACAACTCCAAATGTCAGCAGGACTTAGGCAAATGGAATGACATCTGCTGCACTGCACACTGACTATAAAACCTTCACTGCATGCTAGAGCTCTGGAAATGCACCAGAAAAAAATGAAATATTCTTAATAAATACATATCGACGTATAGAAGTCTAATTTCAACAGAACACAGGAGAGATACTTGAAAGAACTTGGACAAGGTTTCTTTATTTCACAGTTCTGCCTACTACCGTATATCTAGAATTGTATATGATCATATAATATCAATTTATTTGGAATGAAAATGTGTTATTTTAAAGTGATCCACTAAATGAGATCTCTTATAATACTGTTTGACTTTAAAAAAATAATATATAATAAACATTCAACATTAGCTTTATTTATTGTAACCATTTATTTGCATAGAAATATTATCCAGAAGCTTCTGCTCAAGTTTGAGAGCTGTAGGAAGACACTATTTCTGTCACAGATAACTTGATGCATACTTCTAACAGCATTAAGGTATTTCAATGGTAATCTGACATCTAAATATGTTTACAATGCCAGCCACATGACAGGTGGATTAGAAGAGGAGTTGAGGAATTTGAGTAAGGGAAAAAGAAGACACTAATAGTGAAATTAAGTTCACAGACTTTCTGAGTCACATCATCATATTGGTATCTGTGTTATTCTTTCATTTCATTTTATTGCTCTTTTTTATTCTGAATGAATAGCCTTCATATTAGCCATCAATTTTGATTGAGTTTTATTACTAATGACAGACAAAGCAGGTGTGAATGAGAGAACTAGAGACAAGGCCCCCGTATCTGATATTAGAGAGAGCTTTCTGTAGTCGTAGCTGTGAGGTAAACAAGCAATTTTTAATAAAACATTACTATCCAATTCAATGGAATTTAGTTAAAATACATAACCAGTGCAGAAATCTAAAATGAGTAGGAAAAGCCTGTAATTTATGCATAAAAATCAATTAAGACTTTTCCATTTTCCAAATAGTCTGTGGTTTCATTCAAAAAAGATAAAATAATGTTGAACTGCATGATAACGGCTGCTCTGTCATAAGATCTTACTTCTGCAAATACTTGAGTCAGTTGGATGCCATTCACAGGACAGAGGCTGTCATTTATTTTTCAATTTAATGATCTGTGTATTTTTTTCCTCCCCCAATTGATAATCATTGAATATGCTAAAAGTGAAATAGAAGCTTCCATGTTTTCCTGAAAAAATATCATTATAAGTCCTTCCAGCAATATTAAACTGTGTTTTTTTGCAACTCTTGCATATTTTGGGTGGTTGTAAAATTATCAGCTGAACCAAGGAAAATATAGTGTCATGTACTGAAAACAGAACTTTACTCTTCAAACGTTTATTTTTAATTGGGTGGGTAGATTAAATGATTTTAATGAAGGTACTTAGATATAATAAGCAAAAAATTATAATAAAAAAATACACATTGTTTTCAGGACTGAATTCCTTTCAAAGGATGAAATTATTTCTGTTCCCTTTTTACCCCATACATTTTGAGCTTACTTCATAGAAAATGCAACTAAGACAAATATTTCAATTTTAATCTTTGCACTACTCAAATCTGAACACCACTGTACTGAACAATTTTACAATTCTGTAATCAACTAAAGCACTAAGTTCCTTAATTTTTTTATTTTTTTTTTTTACTTTTAATATTGCTTTCACAAAGGAAGCTGTCTCTGTCTCTGTCTCTCTGTTTCTCCTGTTCAAAAAACCATTTCTCTAACATATGAACCTACTTTAGAGGCAGCCATATCTCTTGATGTTAAACTTCTCAACAAATTTAGAATCTCCACCTAACAGAATAGCTCAAAATGGCCTAACATTTTCAAACGGCTCCACAGCTTTTTATGTATATATTAGCAATAAAAGATTGCATTTTTATGACTGCTTGCAAGGGTAATATCTCCAAATATTACAAAGCAATATTTTACAAATAGATTTTAATATATACTTAAACATAAACTTAATATATACTTAGAGCTCTAAATCTATGTAAAGCATTCTTTCCTTAAAGTTACACGAGCTCATAAAAATAATTATCAGTTCACAGTTTCTTCTGAGGTACTTAAAGACATGAATCCCAACACCAGTGAAGTCAACAGCAAAACAGCTACACATATCAATGATGTTAAGATTTGATCCCAGATCAAATAAGTTTAATTTTCAGCATCAGTGTAATTCTTCAGTTCCTAAATCTAGTCCTTCATCTACAGTGACTATATGACAGACAATAGGTTTTTAAGTATTGAACTAATCACAGTTGTTTTTTTTGTTGTTGTTGTTTGTTTTTTCCTTTTCCAGAGGGAATTACATAAGGAAATTTCACATAACTACCACAAGGCACACTAACATGTGAGCCTGAGAAAAAAAGTACCAGCTCGGAGGTAGGGCATGGCAGAAGAGCCTGAGGAAGGATCACACTGACACTGATTTGGCAAGTGAAGATATGCACTTTGTTGCATGATTGTTTAGTCTGTAATTTTCTTTCCACTGTGGCTTTCCTGTCATGCTCTTATCCTTTTTATCCTTAGTACGTTTTGTTTTGTTTTTTTTCTACATCCCCTTTTAAATTTTTCAGAATATTGTCTTCCCCTCTTTATCTTTTTAGGGCTTTCTTTTCATCTTTTGACTTCTTACTTGAAACAATATCTGCAAGCATCTCTTTTCCAAGTTCTAATTCAAAATTGATTTGGTCTTTTTAGTAGCTTTATGTTAGTGCTCTCAAAAGATTATTCCATTGTCTGGAATTCAAGGAAAATTTCATCTGTATGTTTAAAAGATCTGGGATTTTCCAGAGGTCTTGTTCATAAATCAAAATTAGGAAAGCTTATTGAAAATTAAAGAAAACAAGTGTAATAAAAATAATCATATTTACCTGAAAATAGCTAATGCCATAAAATAATATGAAATCATAGTAATGCAAATGAAACAATTAATGTGAATTTGTGGCTTTGAAACAGTCATCTGAAGTGAAATATACACACTGAACAGGTGAAAATGTAACATAGTCTTGTCCAGTTCCACAAAAATATGAAAAAGGGCCAGCTACAGGAACCTGAGATGCCTTAAGCACACATCTCCCACTGTCATCACAACGAAGGCCAGGTGCCCATTACTCTTGTTCCCAAGAATATCCAGAACTTCCCCTGCTTGGGCCCCTTTGTATCATTGCATGATGGCATCCACCTGAGATCCAACTTCCCTCTTCCATATTTATGTCAACATCCATAATCCTTCCGTGTCAAAACACTGACTTCTATAAAGATAGGATGTTCAGGAATACTGATTTTATGGAACCAAACGTGTTCTCCAAACTGAAAATTAACATTCATGCACAAAATAAGCATTACTGCAATAGCAGCAAAGACAGTCAACAAAATGCTTTCATTTTTACCTTGTGTCACTACACTGCACTACACATAAACATGCTCAGTTATTTAGCCTCCTCTACCACTGTCAGCAGGACCGATGATTACTAAAGAGTACCACATATACTCTTCAGATGTCTGCTTAGTTCTTCTCCTACCTAGGCACAAAAATCGCAAGCTATCAGACTGACAGAAAAACCTGGATGATATCCATCTACATTGCTCCAGCTATCAGCAGTCACGAAGGAAGAACCTATTAAAGGCTACAAGAACTGCAGTGTCTATTCAAGTTAATACTCCCAGAGCTTCTACTTCTGATATCCAAAAAGCTGCTCCACCACATCCCCTGCTGTTGGTGTCACTGTAAAATTTCAGGTAATGAGGTAAGGGGCACACTTGGGTTCTTTATATGCCAAGATGAGGAAAATTAATTTTAATGCTAAAAAGATGGGAGTACCGGTACAGACGGCCACTAAATGCTTCCAGCTGCTCTACGGTACTGGAATCTGGAAGGGGAATCCTGTTATAAACAAAGCAAGTACAGAACAGTCTCTTATATTCCATTAGTGCAAAAGGAGTATAGGCAAAAAAGCAGCTTTGCAAAAGGAATACAGGAAAAATAGAAGTATAAATGAAAAGAAGGTATTTCTCTATGATAGCTGCAACAAATATAATTGCTCAGGAAAAGAAAATGTGTAAAATAAAAATGTTTCTGGAAAGAACTGTGATAGAAGTTGATCATCCTCATGATTGGGTCAATCCCCAAAAGAATTTTCTGTTCTTACTGTTTATTTCTGCTTCCTAGTTTGTAGCCAAACAGAGCAGATTCGATTTGAGAACAAATGTTAACGTTTAATTATTCTTTTGTGTTTATTCATTGGCTGATGTGTGGACAACAGCGTCCACTTAAAGAAAATTGGACATTATAAACAAGAAAAAAATATTACTATATATGTATATATATTTTAATGACAGAAGGGAAAGATATAGATTATGGATCCAGGTGCTTTTTGTTCCTTTGAAAATATTTTTCCTTGATGTTTTGTATTCAGATTTTACTTTTTCTACAGAAAAAAAAAAAAAGTTTATTTTCAATGCAGCACCTTTTATTACCAAACTTTGTAAAAATTATTTTTGTACTTTGTAAGCAGAGGTACAGCTTGCACTTATTTGTATATGTACCACATTGGTAGTTTTATTGATAGGGTGGACACTTTTGCTTCTAGGTCCTAGAATTCTCTTATGATTTTAAAATCATTACATCCCTTAAAAAAATAAAATTAGAAAGAATGTGGTATATACAAGCTTGAACACAAGCTTTAAAAATTCAAACAATGAAAATTCAAGGATCTTTTCACAACTTTGCTGCAATAAGCTTTTTTAATGCAGATAAATATTATAACTTCTCTAAGATTTGTTATGTTAAAAGCTACGTATCTGTAAAAATAAAACATACACATTTCTCAATTACTAATGCTAAAATTTTGAAGTTGATAAGAGTCACCCACATCTAGAACATAAAATATATATACTAAAAAGCTTTCACTTGCCTCTTGGCTAATTTCGTAATTATTAGCAATATTAATACAATTGAAATACCTAAAGTTTACAAATCTTTACGGAGTATGTAAAAAACAGATATAAAGCTCCAGCCATCAAAATAATATACAGAACATTTACAAGCACACTTCATTTGTACACTATTCTCCAGTAACAAAAATCAGTTTTCTGCATTTCTATTGTTTACATTTTTCCCCCAAATTTTAGGTAGAGAGAAGTGTTTTTTATTTACTCTAAATGTTATGTTCTAAATCAATGAGCTGTGTTTATTTCTAGACAGACAATAGCACTACTGCTAATCTGCCTGCCACTGACTGTCAAACTTCTACCACTCTTCAGTGTGAAACTCACAGGGAATATCACAAACTGATATGCAGACAGGTAAAATGAACACCTGATTTTCATCTTAGACTCACCATGTACCCACCGTTATGCATTTTCTCAAACATATTTTTATATTAAATGTATGTTTGGAAGAAAAAAAAAAAGAAAGAAAGAAAGAAGACCTATTATAATATTATAATACACCATGTGAAATCTGAGTTAATACTTAATAGGTCAAAAATATATACTGCTCATTCTGACTGTGTAACTCATTAACTAGGGTTATTGTCTTATTGCTATAAGGCCGAAAAGGCCAAAAAACAGACGAGAAATATCAGTATTGTAATGTTTTACTATATTTTGAAGTTGATACTGTCTTCTCTTCATAGCAACTGAACCCAAATAAGCACTTGTCCAAATCACTCTGAAATGCACAATAGTTTTCACGAAGACGATAGCTTCAGTGTGACAAGCAACAGTTCATAGTCTGCCCCGCAACTCAGACAACTTTGTTTTGCAGTTTATCACTTTCGTGAACTCTTTATGGATTTTAAAGCCTAGTCGACGACAATGCCTAGTATTACTACTACTATTACTTACTACTACTACTACTAATAATAATAATTCTAGAAACCTATTGCCTAAGTAAAATTGTCAACTCTGACTGCAGAATGACAATGAATTTGAGAACACACTGACCAGAGTCAGGTCTGGGTGGAGATGACAGGGGCATCAAAAGCACGCACACGAAATTTGCCAGGTAAGAGAGGAGAAAGGAGGGAACCTGGGTGGACACAGTATGTGTCACAGGACATGAGAAAAGTCCAAAGCAGAACATGCAAAAGGAAACGTCAACCAGAAATCATTTGTGTAAATAGAAAAAAGGTAGCAAGTTTTACCAGCAGAAATTTTGAATCAACATTTCATTATAAAATTTCAAAACAAATTTTCATAAATGTGAACAAATTATATTGCTACATTACCCTGAGTTTACTTGTGAACAAGTCTTCTTTCTACTTTAATCATTTTATTAATGTTATTTTCTTCCCTTTCTACTGGTAAACAGTAGTTTTGAAAGATTCCCAACTCTATAGAGACAAAAGTTTATTGCTATTTTAAATCAAAATTGCATTCTTCATTTGCCAAATCTCCATATATTGTGTACTCTGCTAATATTACACTTTTCTCCTCATCAGAAATCATCTTATTTTCTGGTTTGCAAGAGGAGTATCAGATTCAAATGAGTGATCACAGTGGAATCATGTAAGGAGATACAGTTCAAAAGCAACACATTTGGTGTTTGGTAACATAGGTCGTTTTTATGAGTTTTTCTCTTTATATATGCATGTGTATGCATGTGTATGTATACACTTATTTTAAAGTCAGTAAAAAGCTATTCAAGACTGCTATAGAATATCTTAACATAGTAGTAAAAACTGCGAAGCTGCACAGCAAAAGAGTCAAAAGGCTGAGCCACATGAAGGAAATTGAGGTACAAGTGCACACTACACTAGTATACACTAGTACACAAGGCTGAATGAGCTGATGAAAAAAAAAAAAAAGCTTTAATGTCTGATTGACACATACCGATATTTCTCAGATTTCATTTCTGCTGTTACCTTTGAACTTTCTGGTCTGTTTTCAAGCAAGCTCCTTCTCACTACATCTGCTTAATTTTATAGCCTGGCTCACCTGCACATGCTGGAATCAAGTTAACTGTTTGGACCGATGCTAGATCAATATGCAGCTTATCTCTATAAGACAATGTGAAGATGTTAAGTCTTCTTGTGCCATATCATTTTATTCACAAGAAATCACTTATTCATAATGAACATTGTGTAATGACCTGGACACAGTATCTACAGACCACAGGAGAAATCAGTTGTACAGAGCTCAGAACATTATGAGGAAAATGATGGGAACTTAATAAAACAATGCAAAACACAAGAATAAAGAAAATACGGTATGATCACACTGACGTTTTTGGATGATATAACACTGTTTAAGTAAAATACTTTAGCATGTTAAAGCTATAGTCTGTACTATAATAATAATAATAATAATAATAATAATAATAATAATAATAATAATAATAGTTTTATTAAGACCTCCAATCCAAATGGAGGAAAGCATTTTTCTGAGAAGAAGGAAAGGTATAAGAATTTACACAATAACCCATTTTTTTATGCACAGGTTCTGAGGGCAAAGAATTGATTCCAAAACCTCTGTGGTCCTGGTTCCATTGTCAAAGCTATGTGGGCAGACCTGTCCTGTCCCACATTGAACTTGTTGGGCAATGAAGGTGGTCTACATGCAGGCACTGGTCACTGTGAATCTGGCTAACAGATGAGAGTGCTCTCCAGTATAAAGGTTTATATCCTGGGTTATTATTACTACTTTTTTTCTGTTTCTTCTGACTATCTCCTTTTAACACGACAGAAGTGTTTAACATTTATTCTAACATTGAAATCATTGGCTACTTATGCACAGGAAGCAAAAGAAACTGTAAAATGGTTGTTCGAATCCTATATAGCTACATTGACCTAACAAGAAAATGTTTTGTATAGGACAAGTAGCTTGCATACAGAAGCTATCACTTGTTCTTATACATAGCAGGAACAATAAAATATTATTCCACCCCCACAGATGAATTGTCTGAACAACCTTTCTAATGACAGAACCAAGCAAAAGGGGATACAATTAAATTCAAATGAATAGATGTATGTAGTATGCTCCTTGAGTTGTGTTGGACATTCTGTGTGGCGTTCACGTTGTTTTACATCAAAAAGCAAGACCTCCTGGAAGTCTTCTTTATGTCTCATTAGAATTACCACAAATTCATCCCAAGTAATCACTGTTTATGGACGTGTATGTATCACACGCTACCACTATACCAACTTCTCAAGGAGCAATAACTAAAAAGTAAGAAAATTACCTTTCTTAAAATTACGTATTTTTACAACACTGAAAGAAAGAAAGAAAAAAAAAATATATATATATATACAGACAAATACAGACTTCTTGAGGGCTTGTTTAGAGATATAGGTATTTCTGACATTACAGACAAGGACATCATAAAATCAAATTCCCCTCAAAATTAACAAATAACCATATCAGCCTATGAAGATGAACCTTGTATTCAAGAACAAAAACACACTATAATCATAAACATGATGTCAGGAAAAATTGATTCTGTTGTAATTGTATGCTTCATGTGAAAAAGGACGTCTCAACTGTAAATCTGTAGATTTTATTAAAATAAATAATAATAATAATAATTTTTAAAGTATTTTAAAACTTAGTTTATATTATTAATTGTACCATGAAATTAATACCATTAAACATCATATTTCACAAACGCATTTAAATGTCTGGGGCATAAAGGTTATTACCCATTTATACCTTATTAGATGCTTCCCTTTCTTCCATAACACTGTTCATCTGGCTTACACTTCATGCTCAGGTCATGCAGATTGGAGCTGACTCTCAATTACACAAAGTCTTTCTCCAAAGATGACAGTCCAAATACAGTAGAGATAAAATACATCAAGGTTTAAAATAGGTCCGTTCAGCCCCACTGCCGCTTCATCATGAAATGATATAATTCACTGAAGCTTCTGCCTAGCCTAACATATGTTCTATTCACAGCCTGCGTCACTCTTCATTTGTAATTATTTCCCTCTTTTTCCCCCCATCTTGTAATACTTTGCTTGGTTGAAGACAAATACTGAAAGGAAAAAAGAGTATTATCATATGATGACCTGTTCCAGGGTGTTAAGTCCCTGTCAAGGTTTGATTTTAACATGGGGTATTGATGACAGTACATCAATTCAGGCATCATGTCTGGAATTAGACTATATTAATTATCACTTGAGTGCAGTATGCATGAAAGTGCTGTTTCATTGACTAAAAGGATTTGACTGAATAAAAATCCATTTCTCATCTGGTTGCTTATGGATAAAGACATTTTTTCTCTTTGCTGTGGATTGTTCTTTATTAAATATGATATTTATAAGATTGAATAGACTGTCTCATTCAACAACAGATATGAATATTTTTAAACAAAGGATATTAAATCCATTGTTTTGTTGACAAGTGCTAAATGATGTATCAAAGTCTACAGTTCAGACACTGCATAGCAAAATACAAAGAGTATATATATGTATATATATATATTTGATTAAAACAGTATTTTAAAACAAAAAGAAATATAAAAAAAATTTATAATGGCATATAGGTGAAAAAATCCCATAATTTAATTTCATTTCCACTTAAAAAGAAAGTTTTTGTTAATGTTGAGAACTATTACTGTTTTTTTCATTTAATAAAGAAGAAAAATGAATTTCAAAATCACTGAAAAAATTGTTAATGCAATATCATTACCCAGAAAATTCCTGCTTTATAGACTTTACCATGTAAATTATGAATTAGCTGCTGAGTAACTGAAAAGAGATAAAAATATGAATTTTCAAGTGTAAGTATCCTCAGAGACAGGTTAACCAGCATATGGTAATACAATTACATTAAAAAACTTAGCTTTCTGATTTATTTTGACTGATTATTTTTTTAAGTTTGTCATTTTCAGTGATCATCCAGAAACATGAGTTTCCAGTCTTCACTTCAGGTGACTTCCTTAACTTTGGGTGACTTCCTTAACTTTAGGTGCTTCGCTATTTGTATTGCTGTACTGAAGTGTCACAAAACATCACCATGTTAAGGCCATTGCATAGACTTTCCTCATGGCACCCAAACCTCCTTTAGTGCAACCAAGGTTCTTCCGTTCTTTGTTCCATCCAGCTGTGCTGGGATATGTTGTTGGGAGAAACTGAAACTAGAAGAGTGGGACTTACTGGAAAGCCTTCTACTTAACTGCTGTTGATACACAACACAAGCTGTTGATACATGAATTTGGATTATGAATTTATTTAGCTATGTTTAACTAGATATGAAAACTGTGTTTATCTATCTATATCTTTATTTAGAATTTTCCTTAGAAACTTCATACAGACGAGAACCACTATATGCTGTTAATTTCTAAAAGCCACATTATACAATTAGACCACTAAGGAAGTGGAAGAAACTATTTCATTGATTAATAGGTATCAATAGTTTTGGTAAACCCTTCAATTAATAGTATAATACACATATGGAAATTGAAAAAGATACATTCCCAACATTTTCCATTTTGTTTAATCACAGTACTCAAATACAACAGAGATCAGGTTTAGGCAGTTTTAAAGAATCACAGGGATTAAAAAATATAGCCAACCAGAGAGGGGAACAGGAAATATATACATATATGTATATATTATCCAATGTTTCAATAAGCAATGAGTTTCAATAATGATAAGTTTCAATAAAGGAATAAGGTAGAAGATGATAATGATCATTAAGAAGGCATCAGAAAAGGCATTAGCAAATCACAAAGATCTTCCTATCAGCTAGCAGATAATATATCACCATAGCAGGCGATGCAGAGACTTTTTGCTTCTAGACTTTAGGAAGGGTATTAAACTTCAACCAATGAACCCTGTGGGATCAACAGTCAGTGATTTTCTCGGTTTGGTAGGGATATTTACATTCTGATCCTTTATATTGTACTAGGCCTCTTTCCTTTCCAGGCCACAGTATCCAGAAACTCTCACTTACTCTTCCTGTCACAGGCCGTGATTGGTTCTTGCCTTCCCTCAACCCTTTACCAGTGTACCCACACGAGTCTCTCACTTCTCACTCTGAACTTCCTTTGCTGGAGAATTTCTCTCCGTATTTCCCTAAAGGACTTCAAAGTTGTGCCTGAATCCGAGCTGTGCTGAGCACGGCTGTATATGGTAACATCTGTAGTGTTATGTATGACAGTACCTAAGATTTCAGAAAATTACCTGAAGTAAAAATTAAATCTTTGTTTCTTCCAGAAGAAATCAAAAAAATAAAACATGCAAATTGATAGGGCAATGTTTTCTTAACTTTTGAATGCTTGAAATTCAAAAAACGTCAAGATTGCTTACCCTTATAGAGGAGCATGACGTGACATAGTGACAGGTAAGTATGATCACGCTGGCTTTGCCTTCTGTTTTGTGCTCCCAGGTGAAAAGCCCATTGCTGCTAGCTGATAGGCCTGTGGCAGCAGAGGTGAAACCAGCTAGCCTTCTCCCTTCTTCACTTCTTAACTGGTTTGTGTACATATCACATCCTTTGACTGCAATGCCTTACAATTCTTACAGCCTTTGCACATTAAAAGCCAACTGCTTGTTCCTTGCTTTTGAATGGCGTCTGCAGAAAAGTATGATGTGAATGAATGGCACCATTCATTCAAATCAAAAGGGAGCCAGAGAGTTTACTGTACAAAAATGAGAGTGATTGACAACAGAACGCTGCATAGGTTATGCAAAATCAGGGAGGCTACAACGTGGGAATGAATGAAAGGGAACTGTGTGCTGAATGGGTGACTCACCACACCTACACCCTGCAGCGAGGTGCTTGCAAATATCTTAGGAACAGTCTCAGTAAAACATCATTATGCCAATGGTTAAACTCCATCAAACCCTAGGAAACTACAGAGATTATTTTAACACTTTAAAACGTTATTAAGGGCATTATTTTAAAATACTTTTCCTGATTAAATACGAACTGCAATCTGCCACCTCAGAAAAACTGCCAATAGAGCTCCATGTTTATTTGGATGACTCAGTGATCAAATTAAATCACATTATCTTTGATCTTTTGGTTACGGTGATGTAATCAAGAAACTTTTGATCTGAGAGTAACATCTTTTAGCTTGCAGCTGTCTTCTATGAATATTTGCTACATATCCATCTTTATATGTATAATATAGTCATTGCTTCCTGTTGAGAAGTAACATGTTTTCATATCTTTCACAAAGTAAAAGGGGCATGACAAGGAAGAAAACAATATGCTTTGGGGTAAGAAACAAACATTTGCCAAGACAGGCTGAGAGAAAACATATTCTGACTGCCTCAAAATGTCTGAGCCTTCCACCACTACAGTCACAGAAACATCGGGAAAAAAACGATCAGCTAAAGAAAATCGGACAAGGATTAGACAAGACAGCTAACAATTCCTTTTCACATGACCTTGCATTTGAAATGAATCTGAACCCAAGATCTAAACATACAAGAAATCTGGTGTCACATTAAGATGATGCATTTGATCATGTTAATATTAAACATATTAATACTGTTACTAGTATCATTATCAAATATAAAACATAAAAACAAAGATCTGTGAACCAGATATATAAAATGGAAGACAAAATATGCCGCCACTGTCACATCTTCCACACAGACCATAAGCCAGTGCTATTAGCAAGGAAAAGTGGAGCTGAGCCACTGCACATTATTAAACTTTTTTTTTTTTTCTGACTTGTTCTCATTGATTCCAAAGATATTGCTGCTTACCCTCCAACATTTGCTCTATAGATGCACATTTGAAATCAATGAATCTGTAACCATGTAGGAAAGTTTGTGGGAGGGTCAACACAGATTTTTTTTTTTTAAATCCCACTCAAGGAAAAAATGCAGGCAGGTATATGAGACTTTTGTGCACAAAAAAAATAAATAAATTATTTGGTTAAAGCTGAAAATATTGTTTCCTTGGTATGTATAATCAACCATATTCCACTGTTTCAAAATAGATTTATAGGTTTACAGTTTATATTAAGTATAATAGAGAATACTTGTACTAAAGAAGTTGCAACAAAACCTTTTCAGGGATATAGCCATGAATCTTTTGTTTTTTTGAATACAAAAAAAACCCAACAAACTTCAATATTTATGAAGATGAGAACAATCATATAAGAAAAACAAGAACAGAAATTGGGCTAGTTATTTAAGAAATTGCTGCATACCTTCACATGGCTAAGAGGGACTCACAAACTCTGATCTCACACTGAGGTAACTCAGTTAAAATTGCTGCAGTGAGACTGCACTGAGATGTCAAATATTTTTATGTAAACTATTGCCATAAAATTAAAAAAAAAAAAAAAGAAGAAGAAGAAGGAGCACTTCCAACATCTTATATACTATCCAAATACTTTCACATGCTGTCCTTTTTTACTAAAGCAAGCATCCTGTATATTCAAACAGTAAAGCATTGATCAAATACATATATATTTAGCCATGAGAGGTCGATATTACTCAGAACACCAGTGCCAAGTAGCTGCCTAGTTTTGCTGATGAACAGTACCTCTCAAGAATTTTATACATCTGCATTCTTACTGCCTTCTTGGTGTCTTATGACTTTCTGTAACAACTTCGGACTCAAATGAAGCAAACAATCAAACTCTGGATCAAATGCTTACTGAAGAGACCAACATTCAGAATGTTACAATCAAGCCAATCTTTTAAACCGTTCATTGTCATACTAAACAGTGGCCAAAGATCATCATCCTCCATGACAAGAAAATCAATTAACAATTTTGACTTGACCAAAATTCCCCAATTCCAACACATTCTTCTGCCTGACAGAGAAAAATAGCATTAAGCCCGTAAACTAAAGAGCAAGAATTTACTGAGTAAGTTATTCTTGTACACTGGCCTCAACCATCACTTTATTAACCACCTTGCACATAGCAGGCACTTACATTTTTGATTTACTGATATTCTGTGGTAAATGGTAAATGTGGTAAATTTGTGCACAAATAGCAGAACATAAAAGCTAGCGTGCAATCATTTTCTCAAAGGTTATGCTGAAGCTTCATTATAGGCCAAGATTTTTTTTTTATTCTGCCTCCATTGCATCTGGCAAGGTCTATCTCAAGGAGTTATTCAGAAAATATTTTCTATCAATCATGAGAAACTTCAACTTGTGCCAGAGCCAAACAACTACCATTACATGAAACTTCTATTCTGTTCTATGTAGAGTAATAGAAATGTATTGAGGAAGACTACTCAAAAAAAAAAATTTTTTTTTTTTACTATCTAACCTTTTCACAATTCATTATATTCACTCTTCAGGTAGTATTGTGCAACAAAAGGGCTTCAGTCCAAAATATGTGAATCTCAGTAGTGCCTTTCTGTTTTGCATCTGAGCAATAAATATCAATTGTCAGTACAGACTGGAACAGTGAACATAGTGCTTCAGGAAAAACCTTCACTTTTTCTTTCAAAAATAAAGTAATGTCAGAATGAAACTTCGGCAAAAATACTCTGAGATTACATTAATTCTTGTTAACTTTTGCTCACCATTAACTTTCTCTTTTTCAAATGAATTCCTTCAAAACTTATTGAAAAGTCAAAACAAGTGTATTTATTAAAAAATGTTAAAGACTTGTTGAAAGTTGTGCAGAATATGGAACTGAGAGCGGCACTGCTGTGTAATTTTCTCTGCCAGTAGATAGTGGTTGACATTCATTCTAATCTTTGGATGTCTCCACAGCATTAATGCTATTGCCATGATTTGTAATACTATTGACTGTAAATAATGGCTAACTCTTCGTGAGAGAATTCCCAGTTAACTTGCTCAAATGCAGTGAGTCATTCCTCAATGTGCCTCACTCTATTTCTAGACAGTATACTAAGTCCTACAACTTTCTTTTCATTTCTTCAAGCACCCACTAAATGATTGGGAAGAAATATCACACAAGGAAGAATCAGCAGTATATTGATGATACTACACTGTTATGTATCAATCACTACCTACAGCTATATCAATATCACCTACTAGTCAATGGGTAAAATCAGATCAGAAGTAGAGAGAGAGAGCTGTGTGATGGGGAACGAAAAGAAAGACAGATAAGCAGAAAGAAAGCATTTCTAATGGTTCCCAACAAAGGTACAGTTTCCTTTGCTTTAAGGGAGAAATACATAATATTGGTCAATTCAATTCATGGATTAGAAGTACTCTTGGATTTTTCCCTGACGCTAAGTTTCATCCATTACTAATGCCTTCAATTTCTTGTTGCTAGGAAACTTCTTCCAATCCTGGTGGATGATCATAAGATCATAGGAAAATTCAGGTTGGAAGGGACTTCAGGAGGTCTTTAGTCCAACCTCCTACTCAAAGGAGGGTCAGCCATGAGGTCAGAACACCGTTATCCAAAAATGGCTGAATGAGTGATGTCTTAGCCTCATTACATGTACTTCTTAGTGAGGCTATCTGTAATAATTGGACACAACATTTCCATTCTAAAAACTTGCTCATATAGTGCATTTTTTCCTTAACAAAATGTGCATTCTTAGCATTAGAATTCATAGCTAGGGTATTCTTACCTCTGAACACCTCCACTTTCCACAGTGGTTTCCCCTAGAGTTTAAATAATGTTCAAAGTCTGTTCAAATATTGAAAGGATGTCAGCTGCTCACCTAAAAGACTGACTAAAGCTAGACAGTAGTCTTCTGACCTAAAGAAACTCTCACAAAAGGGAAAAAAGCCTTCTTGGGGATAGTCTGAGACTACAAAATGCCTTCCCACAGTGGCTACAAATCATCAGAAATCCCATCACTCCAAGAATAATGTTCACTTCTGTGATACTGTATTTTTATGATCAATTTGTATACCTATATACACTTCTGTACGTAAAAAACTACGTTTACTTGTACATATTTCTTGCTCTTGCTAGATGTACAGAGCCTAGTATGTTTTAAAACAAACAAACAAAAAAAACAACAAAATGACAAGAACATTAAAAATATTTAGGTATTCCAATGCACACGTGTTGAATGAGAGAATGAGAGAAGAAAGAAACTTTCTAGCTTCACAAACTGATAGTGTACAAAAACTTTCTGCTTTGGGCTTCAAATCCATGATCCTCAGCTTATACATGCAGAACTTGAATCTCATTAAGTGTCAGATAAAGGCCTACCTTTACTAGGAAATAACATTTCCACAATTGAAATTTAGAAGAAAAAACAAACAAACAAAAAAAAACCCACAAAAAACAAACAAACAAAACAAAAAAAACCCCACAACTTGTCAAAAATAAGGAAGGTTTCCAAAGAGAAGCTTCAGATAATCAGGATACTTAGTAATCAGGTATCTGGAACAGAAGCTTTTACTTTACACTAGAGTCACTGACAGTAAGAAAAAACTGCTTCATAAAAGACCAAAAACATATAACTTTATATCCTAAAATGTACTGCCTTAACTTTTTCTTAATTTTACATATTTTTGGTTTGCAGTCAGTCCTGATGTTCTGGATAAAAAGTAAAATATTGTGAAAAATGAAAGAAACCCTCAAGTTCTGATAACACATGCTCTGTAAAATTTAGAGCCAGGTTAACCTAAATGTTGCCTGTAATAGACGGCACAATTGGTTTATTTGCATATTGAATAAAATTAGCAGTATAAAATATTAAGCATTTTTGATTTATTTGATGCAATTAGTTGGTTTAAATGACAATAGGATTACATTCTTGCTTAATTTCTTCATATTTTCATGTGTCCACTCTCCTGCCAAATAACATATAGGTCACCACACAGACTGGGTAGTAATTAAATCCACTTCCTTCATTATTAACCATTCTTGCTACCTCTCCCTTACAAGCTTCTATGTTGAAAAAAAATTTATCCAAAGTATTTCAACACTTGCTACTTTTTACTAGAGTTTTTCCCACGATAAATTCATTGACTAGCTCCATTCTGTTATAAGGGAATTAGCATTTTTACTTATAACAATTTATCACTGAGGAATTTATCTGCTATAAAGACTGGAAATAACCCCAATATTGGCTAAGGATTTTTCATCTTCATTATAAGGAAGAATTCAGACTAACTAAATGTGTGGACTTGATGTCATCCATGGATTTTATACATGCTATGAATCTTTAAGTGACTTGTACCATAAGAAACATGTATCGTCCCTTTAAGTTTTAATTTTTTGACACTACCATAAAAACTTAGACCCAATATTGAACTGAACTATGAGTTTTTGAGCAACCACATCTGGTGGGAGGTGTCCCTGCTCATGCCAGTGGGGTTGGAATTAGATGGTCTTTAAGGTTCCTTCCAACCATTATAGACATTCCACGATATTTTGATTCTATGATCATTTTTTGCTGTCATGTAAGTCCTGTTTACAAAGGCATGATAAGCATCTCAGAAGCTTTCTTAATATGAGAGATCATCTCATATATCATGGAATATTAAGATTCTGTATTTCATCTTTCCACTTTTTCTGGAAATCTAAACCAACTAAATTCCGACTTATTTTCCAATACTATGGGCATACTACTGGTCCTTTCACTTCTTTAATTTTTTACTAATTATATATATCTGTTGTCTCTTGGGAGAATACAGCTCGAATGTACGTCTTGAAAACAATGTAATTAGATGGTTTTGTTTCTTTGTTTGTTTGTTGCATAATTCATTTTGTTTTGAGTATGACTTGGTGATCTTAACGCATAAATGGTTTTAAAGAAATTACAGATTAACATTTTTTCTACTAGTTTATTTAAATTCATCCACTGAGATATCACATTTATACAAATCCCATGCAATCTCACTTTTATAATTCATTAAGTTTTTTGTTTGTTTGTTTGTTTGTTTTCCTGTAGGTTTAAGAAACAAAATCATTTTCAATGCACTAGCACTCTCCCGAAGAAACTGTGAATAATTTTACTGGGCCACTACTTCATTTTGGCAAGGAAATGGACTGGACTGCTTTAATTGGCAGCTGGAAAGCCTGACTTGCTCATATTGGCTTGCTGCCAGAATATAAAAGAAAGTCCTTGTTTGGGGAACTGCTGGGAAGGAGTGCATTCCTGTTTCTCAGTCAATGACAAATTCTCCTCCCACCTTCCACCTCTTCATTATCTGCTCAGCTGAAGCTACTGGAAAGGCATCTTTTACTAATTGATGATGATAATATTACATAACATTTACAGGCCTCTTTCAGAATTGTGACTTCATTGTTCCATCCCAACAGAATAAATTCATAGTAAGATTTACCTTGTTACTAAAATCATGTTTACAGTGTTTTACAGTAGCATGTCAGCTACAAATCAGGACCAGTTTTGTCCTGCAAATGAAATTCGTATTTTACTGAAGAGTAACAGTGATTTATGGTGGGTTAGCAGAATGTAAAAGAAAAAAAAAAAAAAAATAAAGGAGCAACATGTTCCTTATCTTGCTTGCAGGCAAACAGAGGTTATGGTATTAAAAGTCTTAAAATCATTTTATTGCATGCTTGTGGTTCCTGCTACAGCTACAGGTTTTGTCTACTTTTAGTTCCTGGCTAAATACGTCAAGGAGAGCTGGTTGCATGTCTTTCCTGAGTTTATTCTGTTTGTCATTGTCCTGTCCAGCAGTGATGGTCTTCCCACTGGATGCTGGTGGCTGTAGGGTCCCAGGTATGGAGGTGGGACTTGAAGCTCAGTAAGGGTTCAGATTTGCTACTATTACACCAATCATACTCTTTAGTGTTCAGCACTGCTATCCCTAAGTATCATCAACAACTAACTAGTAAAACACTATCTGAATACGGTAGAGAAAAGCACTTTGATAAGAAAATACAATTGAAACCATCAAATAATCACTTCACAAACCATGAAAAGTAGGACAGTATGCCAGAAATGTCTTTTTTGCAAGTGATATAAAATATAGTTTGAAAGACAAAGAAGAGGCATTGGACATCAGGTAGATCTTTACTGCTATAAGAATTACCCAACATACTAACACTTTAGATTCTGCATTCCTATGTATATTTTTAAGCAGAGTGGTTTGAAATAATTGTTTCCTCTATTTCAAATAAAGAGTAAATCAATACTTTGGGTCTATTTGAACCTTTGGCCTCATTTTCTCAGTTTAGGCCTCCCAGTGAAGGTGAATAGTAAGATCCCGTCTAGGATTTACCCTGCATTAAGGAAGAGCACAAAACTGGGATATACAGGTCTTACGTGTCCCTTCACACAGACTCTATTGAAAAGTGGAAGCATCATGGAGAGCAGCATGAAAAGTCTGGATGACAGGTGTTGAGTGATTAAATATCTCCAGCTGGAAAGTCCACAGGATCCTGAGCTAACATGCTAGGAAAGACAAATGACTGCCTTTATTGTACATTAATTTATAAGACATGTTTTGTTTGCACTAGAAGTTCTTTGAGGGTATGTATTTTTTCAAATTTGGATTACAGAGTAGCGAATGCTGATGGGTGGCACTGGTAGAATCCTGGTTTTCCACTCTTCCTGAACAGCATGAGAAAAGATCTTTCAGGGGTTTGAGAGTAAGAAGGAACCAGGGAGTATTTTGTTCTTGGCTAGTTCTCCCAGGGACTCAGAAAAGTCAACAGAAACTATCATCTGCTCTCTCTGACACTTTAAAACCCCCGAGTGGAATGGTGCTACACACTACTCATAGCAGCTATCACATAACAGGCACTGGGGGAGCTGCTAAATCACTTGGACAGGAAAGCAACAGCTACTTCTCAAAGAGTTTCCAGCCTAAGCTGATGTTTAGGGGAAGGCAACAAGCAACAAAGAAACAGACACTTGACTCAGGTGGCTCTATTAAACAACCACAAGAGTTTCCAGTAAAATACATTTTCCAATACACAGACATATATTTCCAATATATCTTTTACCATGATAAATATTTTTCCCTGGCAGAACTAATTTCAAATATCAAAACACAGAACTCATAGAGCCGCAGATGGCTCCCGGAACAAAGACAGTTACTCCTGGTCATGAGCACAGTCCAGCAAGCTTCTGAACCTAGGTTATAATCCCAAACCTCACAATGGTTAAATCACAGTTAATCACAAAATTTATCACAGCTGTCAGCCACTGGAATGTGATTCTGCTAGAGACGAGATATCAGTACTGATGCACATGAGTTCCTGTGTTTGTATGGCCAGGCAGGTTTTCCCATATTGTACTACACACTTTCAGCTAACAGCTTGCACAGTTGGATTGCGGAGGAATCTAACCTTGTCTTAGCCTGAATGTGTGTGTCTCACTCTCCAAAGTGAGGCAGCACCAAAACATTTCACAAAGTTTTATTGGGCTTTCTCAATTAGTGTTCATTAACTGTTGTATCTCCCATAATGGATGGTAATATACAATGCTGTAGTAGCAAATACTTGTATTGGATTTGTTAGAAATAAGTAAACTGGACACTCCATGAATTTAGTTTTTTCCATGAGTGATAAACCCATCTCTCAAATGAGTGATGAAAAGAATATATTAATTTTTTTTCCAACTCGTGTAGAATATAGGTTCTCAGCTTAAGACTCTGGCTGCAAACTGGAGAACATTTGCATCCTGATGTATCAGAAAGATTTCTGACATGGAAAAGAATGAAAATGTAAGGATATTGATTTCATTTTAAAAATCTCCTTTGAGACTCCTATGGCTACAGTGGATGGATTTCTCAAGACCTTTCAGCTCTGTTCTTATGCTAATCAAGTGTAAAACTTGCACTTTGCTCATCAACTGAATAAAACATTTAATTATACGTATCTAAGGACATAACAGTTATTTTGATGGTAATTTAATACTTCTATACAGCTATGGGTGGGTCTTCACGGTAATCTAGCGAAGTAATGGCAATTTAGCTAGATATACCACTACTAGATTTAAACTAGCTTTCCTAGGGAGTGATAAAAGCAATTGCCAGTAGCAGAGGTTTCAATGCAGATACAGAATCCCCGTGGGACTGAAGATAAATACACACACTGAAAACTTTTTCCAAAGGTCTATACCTATAACGCATACTGCTTAACCAATTAAGGAGTTAACAAAATCTTAAGCATATACTTGTTTTATTGCTTAAAGTTATTTTAAAAAGCTCAGTGTGCACAGTAAAAGATACAAGCTGCAATTTTTTTTTTTACAAAAACATAAAAAAATTTGGAGTAGCAAGGGTGACCTCCAGTGTGCAATAAGTTTATATCATTGCATCTTATATGTAACAAATTACTTTCTTTTCTATTATTAATTTTGATCGTTCTACAAAACCAAATTTTTACTTAATTCATTCTGCACAATACAGAAATTCAAAGCACTGATTTCTCTTTGACCTGTTATTTTCAGATAACATTTTAACTGTCTCTTTACTATTGTGAACCCTATAAAAAAACATGAGCAGTAAAATTAGAAACTTTGTCTCTTCTTCCTATCCAAATGCAGATTATCATGGTCTGAATTTTTGTTCTGGAGTAAGAGTAATGAAATTTAAGATATTATAGAAGCTTTTTTATTTTTAAGAATACAACAGCATTACGGATTCATAGTGCTATGTACAAAATACCTTATCTCATAGTTTCACTTAATATGCATTTCATTGCAAACTTGTCCAAACTTGGAAATATTCAGGAAGTTAAAGAAGCCCACAGTATCTTAACTAGTTATGTAAAAGCTATGCACATGTATTTCAGTAAGCTAACCATTTGGTACAGCATACAATAAACTCCACAATAACCTATAATGAATATCATCTATTCATGAAAAAAAGTAAAGGCCATGTTCCACAAAGTAAATTCATTATACTGATGAGTTTTGTCAGGTGGATATTTTTGAACAAATTCGTTAGTTAATTGGGTATCTTTAAATAAAATTGTAAAAGATATTGTCACAACGAATTCAAAAGTAAGAACATTTTTTTACATTTTTTTTTATTTCCATCATCAATACACAACTTACCTTTTGATGATTAATTTTGAAATAGTTTTTCTAATAAACTAGGGAGCATTTTTTAGCTAACTGCAAGCGCACAAAAGGTCTAATTATGGGTGCCTAGTGGTGCTACTGTCTGTCAACCTAAGTGTCATTCAGGGTCTGTCAGTGTTCCCATTATACATCCCTACTTTCAGAGGGTTATAATGTGAATGTTAAAATTTGCTTCAGGCTGATTCCAGGCATATTGTGCAAGGTATCAGGCTAGAACTGATTATTTTTTTCCTTTTTATTTTTTAAAATTATGGAGTTAAGACATTTTAACCCATACCTACAGAAAAGGTAAGAGTTAGCAGGAGCATATACTTTTCCAAATGATAGTGATATAAAAGCAGCTTATTGTTTTAGAAAGTTGAATGCTGCATACTGATTATCTGAATGTATAAGAAAGACCACCATTGCAGCATTTAAGTTAAATGATTTCATTTGCCCTCCTTATTCAACTAATCACGCTATAGACAAAGAACCCAATTTCATGACTGAGGGTAGAGGGAGTTGGCCTTATGGTTTCATTGATCAGCAGACTATGTATTTGTAGGTATTCTTGGAAATACTCTATATTCTAATTCTTCCTTTGGACTTCTTGCACACTATCACATAAGGTATCTTTACATGCCACCAGTATGTAAATACTATATACCATTATACTGCAAGTCCTATACTTTACGATGTTTATAATGAAGATTTCCATAAAGTCACAACTCTGACTTTCTCTACACTGGAAAGCAGTGTGTCATAAACTCAGGATGTCAACAGCAGCACACAAACTATCCCACAATAACATCAAATATGCATATTTTCTCCAGTGCACACTAAGTGCAAGATTGCTAGAGAAAACAAAAACAAAACAAAACAAATAAATCCAAGCAAACTAGAAGAGTTCACGCAAGGAGTCAGTGCAGATTGGCAAGTACTTTGTGAATTCATCTCTGAGTTTACTGAACATGAGAATGTAGAGGGATGTTAGAACTTAGTAACGGCAAAAGGGACATTGATTCTATACACTTTATCAAGGTGAGGACTGATATCAAGGACAGCACATGAACAAAGGTCTTCTTTCTTTCACAGATGGACAGATTTACTAGCATCTTCAGTAAGAAATTACAAAACTCTTTTTTTTTTTAAAAAAAAGAGATGCTTTTTAAAGCCTAACTAGAGCAAAGAGATATTAAAATAACTAACTATATCTCTAAAGAACTGTGGTTCTTTTACACAATCCTTGTCAGAATACCTAATTATAACAGCAACTATGAGTTCTTTGAGGCCAGGAATATATTTTTTATGTTTCAACAAATGGGATTTAAACTCGCTGGGGTGCTGGTACGTCTTTTTAACCAATAAAACAATAAACAAAAATGCAAGTATTTGATTTTATTTACTTATGTGACACCTGGGTATTATTTGTTCGGTAAGGAGGGCAGAGAATGCAAGAAAACACATTCTTCCAGTTCCTTGACAAGATAGATATTGTTGTTTGGCCTACAGTTTTTTGAAGTCTTTGACACCACAAAAATGTTACAAACCAAAATCACTGAAACAGGATATTCCATTTTGAATTTAGATTTAGTTTATTTTCATTCTACTAGCTTATTTTGTTTAATAGACATACATCTATGCTTGTTTACAAGATGAAATAAAAAGCACTGAACTCAGTATGCCACAGGCTTCAGGTAAAATCAAGGCCTGGTTCAAGTCATTAGGAATTGTCTTAGAACAACAGTTATAAGACAAGGACATGTGAATTTAATTATATCGTAAACTGTAAATTTCTCGTTGCATTATAATTAACACATGTAACAATCAAGGAAAATCCTCAAAAACTTAGCTGGAGTACTAGAAAAAGATGTACTACAAACAAGCTTAAACTATCATATTAAGTTTGGTCCTATTATGTACTGATGAATACCAGTATATAAATACCTGCAGCAATTTTCGTTCCATCATTTTTCAGGGAAGGAATATTTCTTGATATTTATGTATATATATATACATGTATATACATATATATTTTTAAGTAGGTTTATGTCTACACATATACTTTAATACAAGGTTTCAGCAATCTGCAGTTTTTTTTTTAAGGGAAGGCCTTCCCCCCACCCTCCTTCTATGTATCAAGAGACCGTTTTAATTCACTCACCAAGAAATCCTCAAAGGGACTGGTATGTGTGGTAACATAGGAGCCAATATCGTAGCTATCAGTTTTCATACAGCCTGGCTGGACCTTTACATTACTGCTGCCCCACATTTATTGTTCTTTCATTGCAGCTGTCAGCATTCCCTGACAGCGTATTATGGAGTACATGGCTACAAAGTCAGTATCAATCAGGCCATGATCATGCAGATAAAAGTAGCAGACTATTGATAATAGGCTTTAAATCAGATCATCATGGCTTAAGTGTAAGATTCTTAAAAGCTAGCAACCTTGTGGGACTTCCGTCTCACTTCCACCTGCTGCAAAACACACCAACTTATGTATGTAACACCTAAAACTTTCTACGACTGTATAAATAATAATAAAAATAAGTAATAAATCCCTACCACATTTTGAAAGTCAAGGCAAGAATTAGCAGAAGTTTTCACTGTCTCGTAACTAATGTACGGCAGACCTAATACACAATCCCAGTCATTACACTAATGCTCCTTCTCCCCCCGACTTCCCCCCCCCGCCAATAGCAGCAGTTTTGTTGTGCTTTGAAACTCTCTTACTTCAAAAGCACTTCAACCTGATATGGCCATTTAGCAAGAAACACAAGAGAATGTGTATAGTTTAGCAGCGTTCTTCACCAAACTGAAAGCACCATGTTAAAAACAAAAGGATCTAATTTGTCCTAGACATAAATAATAAAACAAAACAAGAGTCGCATGCAAATTTAGTAACATAAAATTTTAGGTGATAAACAGAATGGAGCCTGGCTTCTTGTTTAGTATTCCTTAGTTATCACCATAATTGCTGCATGTCTGTCATCACTAGGAAAAGAAAAAAGTGTCTCTCTCAGCTGCTCCCCTGCTTGTTTTGTTCACTGTATTCTTGTAAAGTGGGAGAAAATAAGTGTCATTTAATGAATAGTGCTATTCTTTGTCTGACAGCTTCATATCTGTTAGGTGTAGGAGGCCTAGTACTTTCCTTTTCTGATAATGTTTTTGACAGTGTGCTAAATTCCTCCCCCAAAAGGCCGGCGTATATATCCTGCTAAAAGGGGCTTCATCTATCCTGAATGGATGCCCTCTTTTAACCCCCTTCAGCTTCTGTTCTTACATTAATTGAGCTGATCAGATTGAGCATATGAATTTGTCTTTGATGTATTCGTATGTTTAGTTGACGCTGCTCGCGCTCTCATTGGCAGCGGGCAGAGCTCTCAGACAAATAGGGCTGTTGCCATAGTAACAAGCAATAGCTAGGGATCTCTTGAAAAATATTTTTATTTCAAAATTCAAACTGGAAAATTCTCACTGGATATGGTTCTCAGTTCTAAACGTGTCATATCTAATGATGAATGCAATTAGGAATCCCACCAGTGTTTTAAATAATAAATTAGGCTAATTTTCTAGGTCTGGCATGATGACATACAAATACTAAAAAGGAATCTCTCTTTTTTTATCCATGACAAAAGACTTATTAATGACTTTTGTTCTTAGAATTTCAAAATTAATTGAATAGTAGAATAGCGATATCGTCTTCTATGTGCTGAAGATGAGAAGCCTAGAGGTAAACTTTTTTTTTTTTTTAAAGTACTTCAAGCTGCTCCGATATTTGGTTATTCCATATAAAAGCAGGTGAAGAAATCATTCTACAAATGCTATAGCAGTTGGTAAGTCTCAAAGGATAAAGAATGCCCATAGCCATTTTTAATTACTGAGCATGAAAAAACGAGAGATGTTGAACATAAGTTTTGTAGGCCCTTACGATCTGAGAATGCCAAGATTTTAGTTCTTACTAAAATCTCATTTGAAATAGATGGAAACAATGAAAATATCTAGCAGTGAAAAAAGAGGAGAGAGAAGGCCTGATGATTAGGCTATGATGATTTGTAATTAAAATACATATTTTGTATTAATCTGTCTACTATTATTTTCCCTGGAAATTAGCTTCCTGACTTTGGCTTTTCAGATACTGCCTGTCAATGTGCAGTAATAGAGTTTCAGGGTTCTGCTTCAACATATAATTATACTACATTGAAATCCATTGATATTATCATCTTTTATGCTACTTCCAATTAGACGTGTTCCATCTTGAAGGGTCAATCCCTTATATCTCAGCATTCAGGAAAAATCAGTTAAATGTTAAAATTTGACAATTCCTTAAGAAATTAGGTTATGTTTTAAGTACTTCACTTGAAATCTACAGCATATCTGCAGTCCTTGTAAGGGGAAGATAGTTTTAAGAAGTTTCAGGGTCATAATCACACAGAATGAGTAACAATGAGAAGAAAAAATTAAGAATCCTCTTCCACTATATTAAGTCTGAGTCTAATGTATGGATTTATATTCTCAGGATGCTGCTGTAAGAGAAAGTAAGTAAGAGAAAACTGTTCATATTTTTCTTAACTGTCACTCTTTGTTTATGTTACATGCAAGAAATTTCGTATATTTTAAATGTGCACTACAGCATTAAAGAATTTTGCTACCATCCTTCAAATGTAAAAATTTGTCACCCAAGAGCAAATCATGGCCTTATTTAAATTTTTTCATTGTTTTCATTAGGTTCATGCTTTCTATCTGGGAATGGTTCCTTTAAATCAAGGGAAAACAATGTCCTAGGCCATTGTGAAAGTCCGTTTAAGAGCAGAGCATTCTGCTTTACCAGTCTGCTGTCTTCTAATGGTGAGATTACAAAACTAGGCTCTGGATTTGCTTATATAATGCATTTTCAGTTCTCAAGACAGATTCCTAATGTAGTTATTTTTTTACTTTATTGCCTTAAAAAGGGATGGAAATGACACCATAAATTACTTTGTTTCAATTTAATAAAGTGGTGCTTGTTTGAGAAGTTTCTAGCATTATACTTTTTTATAATAGTGAATTTTATCTTTTTTACTGCTATACGTAGAAATACATAGTCTGCTGATAGTTTTGAATATAGATTCTGTATTTTTAATAAAATAGAGTTTGCTTTACCTCAGCAGAAAAGTATTTTCCACAACATCAAGCAGCATGAGGCAATAGCTGACATAGCTATCTTTCCATGCATCACTTATAAGAGAGAACCCAATAAGACAACTAATTTCTAGTCAATGTAAACATTAATAATAGTTAACAACATGCGAGAGAAAATGTAATCGATTTTATCTCCATTACCAGGGTTCATCAAACCGCAGGGCACAGCCATCTGACTGGATAGTGATCAGAGCTATCATGAGGGCTGGAGGCAACCAGAGAGGTGTGCGGACAAGTGAGAATTCCCAATCACAGTACCAGGGAATAACCCATCAGGTAACACAAAGGGGTCAACATCCCCTCAGGCCTTGTTATAAACACCATCATGCCCTTAACAGTCTAATCTTGAAATCAGGTAAATTTATTTTGTCATGGTACAGAATCCAACAGTGATATTAACACATCCAAATTGCAACATGAGATCAAAACTTATTTAATGAATATATGGACTATATATATATATATATATATATATAGTAAAACTGAATCACGTACTCCTCCTTTACAAGAATATGAATCTCTCAGTAGGAGGAAGAAATACCTTATGGTAGCCAAAAGAACTATTCAAAAATGCATTATGTTAACTATTTACAACAATAGTTCATTACGCTTGAAAGTTATTTCAAATAGGATGGAAGAGTAGAGACCGATTCTGTATTAACAGAAGTCTTTATGTAACCTAGGAGAAATACTGCCGCTTAATTAATTAAGGCTATTTATTGTAAACCAAACATATCTATATTTAGCATATACAAAAACATTTAAATCATAGTAAAAGTAAAAATAAAAACAGCATGTATAAAACACAGGATGGCATTTGAAAAATATGTAAGGCAGTGGCTAGATGGAGAAATTCAGATTAATAGCTAGTATAACATTATAGGGCATGTGGTGACGATTCTGTTTTCTGGACTTAATTTGTGTAATTTTATATTGGTGTTTTGTTTTAAATCAGTTCCATCTTGAGATTTCAAACTGAAGAAATTCCACAACTATTAAAAATAGTAGAAGACTCTTACTGTTATAAGAACTGTGAACTACTCATCGTGAAATACAACTCCATAATTAAGATAAAAGCATGGCAATTTACTTCTTTCCAAAATGACTTTGTGAAGATTAGAATGTGTTCTAAAAGTTGCTATAACTTTTGCCTTAAGCAAGACCTTGTGCTAAGTCTATACAGCCTCTTATTTTCAGAAAAATTATCTAATCCAAACATTAATGGATTTAGTGAAGTAGACTTGGGACAAGAGCTGGGGTGATGTTCTTGTTACAATGGAATAAAAGATCCATTCACTATTAAAATGAATCAATATAAAGTAGCAAAAAAAAAAAAAAGGAAAGAATTTTACAAAATTTTTTTACAAAAAGTGATCAGTGGAGAACTTAAATTCAAACCTGAATTTGGGCAGTTAGGAAAAAAATTGAATGACACTGAGTGTAGATTGCTGACAGCACATAAAATTAAAAGTTCACTGGGTAAGATAGAAGACTGTACAAGCCTGAAGTTATTCCAATGAGCCACTGATTTCTATTGATGCATACTGAAAATCAATTAATCAATTAATTATTTAAATTCTTTGATGTCATAGTAAAAAGATTCTGGATTGTAATATTTATTAGAAGACCACAGAACTACGGGAGATAATATCCTTAGATTTTTAGCTTGTTAGCTGCTAATCCATGTAGAATAGCAGTGGTTTTTGTTTTTTTTCAGAACAGATTCACATTCAGTAATAATGTTTGAAAATAGGCAAGAAAACAAAGAAAACAAAACAAAAGCAAACAAACATACAAAAACCCATCAGAAGTACATTATAAGCCTGCTAAATCCACATTTGAACCTGAACCTTGCTGATCATTCCTAGAGTAGTTAAAAGTATGCTGAAATGATGAAATACAAGGGATAAGAATCAGAAAAAAGTGTTGAAATTAAAAAATTTCATTGCATGGTATTGTCAGTTCTGTGCAATTATACCTTCACAAATAACCTAAAACTTGCCTTACCTTTTTATGATAGCCTTTCTAAATGTTTTCAAGGTAAAAAAATGGCGTAAACCAGACAGTAAGCTCCAAACACTTTTCTTAAACCCTGAAATAGGGTTAAGATCCCCAATTCAGCCAAGCATTTATGCATGTGACTAAATGCACTAAAGTCGCATGCTTGAACTTTAATCCAGAAAATATATTAACTTCGTATCAACATAATTAAATACATGCTTTAGGTTAACCATCTGTTTGGCAGCTTTTTGGAACCGTTGTCTTACTCAGCAGAGGGATAACTAAGTTTTTCATTAATATTTCTTAAAATTGTCTCTATGTTGTAATATGAATTCATATAAATTGCAATGTAACATTTCAAAATCTTACTCTATAAATAGGTCAAGAGACTCACAATATTTTAAAAACACACTGTATAACAAATATATGTTCTTATCTTTGTATCAAACAATTACTTCCTTGAAAGTATTTAAAACCAATGGGAATTTTCTTTCTGGTAGACTATGCAACCACCTCTATAGTGCATAGCCACACTTTGTACTCCAGCTGTAGCAGTAAAATTACTGAAACTGTAATTCTCTTAATATTTAAATAATATATTAAAATTTAATTTTCAGCACCTGGAAGAATCAGTTTGTGTGCCAGCAAATGAGGTAGTTGGGCCTGGAGCTCCTATACATATGGGACTCAAAAACAACCTATCACAAATAATTACTAAGCTAGAGCAGCTGTACTCACCACACTAGTCATTTAAAAATCAGGTCAAAGTTGCCTCAATTCTTTTTCCACTTTCAAGGACTTCTACAAATAAATTTTATAGTCTTTTTGCTTTTTTACATGTTAAAATTATTTCTATTATTAATAATTATGATGGAAACATCAGATGTTTTAACTTCCCAGATATTTCAGATATTAAATAGATGTAGTTTTATGAGAGATTGTAAAAATATGCAATTTTTATTTTCCAGTAAATCTTTCAAATTTTTAATAAGGCTATGAGCAAATACTATAACATGAAAATGCATTTACTGATATATAACATACATGCCGTGCATGCACATACACATGGTACTACAATTCACCACACACACAGAAACTATACATATATAGGGATTTTTTTAAAAACAAAATATGTCATCTGGCTCATGAACAAAAGATGGCTTGTATGGTAGGCATTCATTTATTTTTATGTCGGCAATTTTCAGATGGAAAGTAACTATTTCTTTTAAAAGCATTTTCCAAATTATGTGCTTTCAGATACACTTTGTTTTCAACCGCTTTCAAGAAGTTGCTTTCTAGCAACCACTACCAACTTTACGATCAGTTGTGAAGTAAAGGCCTGTATTCCATCATTTCTTTCACCTTGTATCTTTTCAGAATTTTGTGAAGAATAATATAATCTGAGATCACATTTTTCACCAGTTACATAGAGTTCACGATGTTTGTATTGAATTCGAATAATTTTTAAAGTTCAAAAAAATTCAGATAGCAGTCTTTCTATTCATAATTTTAAAATATTCTAACCTGCATTCCTATACATAAAAATAAAAAGACCCATAATGAAAAACATATATTTTATAATGACATACAGAGAAATAAAACACATTAAACTTCAAGAGGAGAGAACCAACCATTTATACACTATTACCTTCAATCACTTGAATGCAAGTCATTCATACCACCACTATTGCTAACAAGGCATCCAATTTACTAAACAATGAATATTGAAATTACATTTAAAAGGTACAAATGACTGTCCAAAGAATGACACTGAAAAATATTAAGTAACAGCTCTACCTCAAGATAAGCCTCACAATTAAAGAGTTTTAATGAAGAGAGCCTTCAAAGGCTAAATCAGGAGGCATTGATTAGATTGCCTCTAACTTTGTGTTTTGACACCTTCGTCTTTCATGGCATTATATTGTCTCTGTGCATCTTACAAAGGAAGCATTTTACTAAGCCCACACATGAACAGGAGACAGCAGTGCTTATAAAAGAGACTGTCAAGGGTGTGAGCCAAAATGGGTCTCATTTGGATTTCAAGTGAAGAAAACTCCTAATGCATTTCATTACAATGTATGTGAACCTCTGAAAAGAACTATGGATTGGGATTCTCATCCCTATTAATTTATTGAAATGGATTCAGTTTTTTTCTTGTATATCAAGAGAGACCATGTGTTTCAAGCAAGGTAACCATATTATAGTACCAAATAACCAAATATGCTATGATGCAGTATACCCTTCTGTGAGATAAAGAGGATGCAATTTTCTTGATAATTGGGATTTGAGTTCAGGAATAAATCCTACAATAGCTTGGCAACAAATAAATATTCTTTGTTACTATCAGGTTTAAAGATATGATCAGGAAGCTATGCAACATAGGGATAAATTCAGTCTTTGTTACCTCAGCAGGTTTTTACCATTTGAAATCCTGTGCCCCCCACCACACTGTCATTCAAATACTGACTTTTTATTTCATTCAGAAATTGCGTACATGATGTAATTAGGATAACACCTATATAAGTCATATTTTATTAAAAGATAGCAGAACAGGACAGAGAAAAGTAAAAACATTTCAAAAAGATTGTAATACTTTCCAGATTAATTTAGCTCTAGAGAAATGCCATAGCTAGCATATCACCAATTATCTTATTCATAGTAAGAAAGTTTATATAAATACTTATTTGTCTTTTTCTTTCTTCAACTTTGATAATAAAATCCATAATCTGCTATTCAAAACTGTAAATCCCATTTTAACACAAAGGACAGGATACAAATTCCTTATCTGTGCTAAATAATTTTACTAATATAACAGTATTAAAAATAAGACATATGTTCTCATTGTTTTTAACACCATTAACCTTTAGAAATGATTGATTGTGCTACACCAATAACATTCACTGAGTTCAAAGCTCATCTATTTTTTATGGAAATCTTACAACCTGCTAGTTAAATTAAAGGTTAAATATACATAAAGTCTTAGAACAAAACACAAAGTATTCCATATGTGTGTAACTCATAAGTGTAGTACACAAACGTGTATATAAAAACCTATCTCTATTTATAAACCCATGGCCAAAAAAAAACCCACAACTGTTCTGTGAAGATTTCAAAGATGGAGTTAAAGAATTAAGTCTGTGGAATATTATGCAACTACATCCTGCCTATTAAGTCAAGAACTCTACAGTCATCGCAATTATAGAAACAAATGTCAAGGAAATCATAATTAGAGATGAAGGTGTGCTTGCTTCCACACATCAGTTCTCAACAAGCATTATATTTGAAGCTAGAAGAATGTCCGGGGCCTATTTAACCTCCTTAATAACAATTAGGCATGTACGTATATGCATAACTATATCACTTTTTTTTTTTTAAATGTGCTACACGGGGAAGCACAAATGCCTGTATGTGCAAATACATACATGCATTCAGTGTAAATTCAATTAACATTTTGAACATCTTCAACATTCGATTAAAAATATTTTTTATATTTTCATGTTGCGTATGTGGCATGTATATAGATATACCTGAGCAACAGAGAAATTATCAGGAATCATACAAAACAAATTCAAATCCAATCATAGCAATAAAGACTGCACATTTCCACATACAACATTAACCCACATGGACACACATTTATTTTATTTTTTAAGAAGAATCATAATTGAATTAGAATGATGCATGTTCCATATTTTATCTTGACAGCTTCTGTATACTCAAGCAGAGCCCATTAAACGCAAACATACAGCAGGTTACTTGTTGAATAATGTATTTCAAGCACTTAAAATTACTAGGGATTTGACTAAGATCTGCACATGAATACATATTTTGGACTTAATTTTCTGCACTGGCATTTCTTTAGCTGAATATACTTTAAATTCTACAATGAACTCAGTTAATATTAGGCTTTTCCAGGACATAACAAAGGTAATAACACTATCTTTACAATATAAACTTTATGACATTATGAATAAAACTGACAAGTGTAAAATTTGATCCATAAACTAAGTGATATACTTATGTTAATTTACCTTTTAAAAGATATTATGTGTTGCTCAGTTTTTTTGACAGGGCTTCCATTCATACTGACGACATGTTGAAAAACACTATATTTTCTCTCAATAAGGAAAATCACGTTATCCACTATCATTCTCATTCTGTCTCAATAAAAAATCAATCATCAAATGCTTGTTTCCAGTTCTACTTGTTAAACTGCCAATTTATGCATACTGTTCAACTCAGCTCAAATTCTTTCAAGACTACTTCTTATTCTTTTTAATGTTTCCTGTAGTATTCAACTTTTAAAAGAATAGGGAGAAAATAAAAATTTGTATACATATTTTAATAATTTTACATTTAGAAGTTGGTGATCTGATGAGGTTCAGAACCTTCATTTTTAAAGAAAAAAAAATCTTTTATGTGGTTTTCAAAGTAATAAAGGTCTGATTGATCTCACTCACTAAGGCAATTGCATCGGTTGTCTAAATGGTAGTAACGTCAATGTCAGATATGTGGTTATCTTTTCATCTTGGCCTATTCTCAAACGTAAAAATCAAATGTTTGAAGGACATTTCACTGACCTGTTATGGCCTCTGCAACTCTCAAACACAATACTACTATTCCTCATATAAGTGCCACATTTTGGATAAAAAAACAGTTGATCAATGATGCCTTTGCGACATCTGGCGGTCCTTATTATACATAAACTTTAGGTTTGTTTCCTTGTTGGCTGCTTTCAGTTGTTGTGGGATTATTTTAGTATAGTATTTTTATTTCATTTATTTATTTATTTGCAAACTTACTAGTATGTAAAACTTTAGTCCAAAAGGCTTTGATACCCCCTAGCGGGGGGACAAAAGCAATCTAGTCTGCAAAAACACAACGTGGTCTACCATGAATCCATATGGAGCAAAAGGTCACAAATCTTGAGATGCAGTGACATCATGACAATAAGACACTTTTGAGACAGAAGCTGGCTCATTCTGAATATAAAAAGGATACTGATCAAATGCTCCCACACATTTAAAACTATAGAGAAAAATAAGCATCCAAAGATCTTGATATAAATGCTTAACATAGGAGAGTTGAAGTATACCTTTGGCTTTCACAATTAAAAGATGCCACTGAGAACTTGACAAGTTTGCTGCAGAAGATAAAAAAGCTTCATTTTTATGTTTTTATCTGATGCTGAGAAAATGTCATTAAAGAAAAACATAACCAGTTCACAGGGTGTACATTCTCTATAACTCCCCAGCTCTTTTAAAATTAAGTTAGTTATACCAAAGCTTGTTCTACATGTTTCAGTCTTTTGTTTATCATTGCAATAAACAGTATTTTAAGCAACAGAAGAATGAGCTTCAATTCTTCATCCCTTTTCCCAAGTTTTTTTCAGTGCAGTAAGAAAAAAATCATTCTAACTCCTTCCTTACATTAACCACACGAATATTTGACATCCACTATATGAAACCTCTACTAATTCTTAGTCCACTGGGAAGAACTAATATGCTGTTTAAACTCAAATTTTCATTTGTTCTAATAATTAGCATTCCAGAACAACAGATGATATAGTAATCAAAAGATTAAATGTGTAATATTAAATGTGCTGTGTTTTTTATTTTTAAAAGTCAACAGAACATTTATTTTAATATTTACTCATGGCAAATACCCCCTTTAATACTTTACTGTTCTGGAGCTTGTAACACAGAATCTTGTATGGGCATATGTTAGTCCTCACATGAACAGATATGTAGCATGTGTTGCTGACATTGAAGAATAATGTCTAATAAATTATAACTGAATCAGTTTGAAGAAATCATATCTCAAAACTGTGCATGGGACTGACTAGATTAATGGATAGTCTGATGGTATAATTTGCTATATAACTCACTTATTTTACAGAACAGAAGAGCACTGGACACTCAAAATATCCAGTAGGCCCCCACAGAAGCTATCATTCAATTTTGAATTAAAATTACTGCAGTATCTATTTTTAGTGTACTTATATGGACAAGATACAGACCAAATACTGTGGCGCAGGCAGACAGTTGTTTGCAGATGACAGAAAGGCAACCACAAAATGAATAGGTGGCCAAAAAACCCCTGCTAATTCTAAGTAGTCTCCTCTTCAAGCCCCAGAACTGCAAACATACAACCTAGATTAACATGTTGAATTCAAGTTATTGTATTGAATTCACAGAGACAACTCATTAGATTAAGGATATGGATAAGCTGTTTCAGGATTATGTTTTAGTATGGAATAAAAAGATTAATCATTCATTAATACCCATGTAGGAAAATTCTGCCTGTGACAGCAAAGACAGATTAAAGTGAAAAAATAAATTTGACAAAGTTAACAAAAGACAGTACAAAACGTCATGAAGAGGCCATTAGAAAAAAGAAAAAATTCTCTCCAAATCACTGTAGATGAAACTGTTGACACAAAAAGAAGAAAAATACATTTAGGGATGGTAGGGACTGTAGAGTCAGCAATGTAAAAATCAGGAGTAATATAAAAATAGAACTGAAAACCAAAGCAGCCAGCTCTCCATGTTCAACAAATATCTATACATACTCAGAGAAGAAAAAAGGAGACTCCACTGATATATTAAAAATACTGAAGAATCATAATGGAATCATGCATATTGATGGGAGGTGGAATACTCACATATACATACACTACATAAAATGGACTGATTATATTGCAAAGATGAACATAGGGTGATAAAACTAATAAATTCCACAAGCAAAACCATTCTTGTTAAAGCTGTATGGACAGACATTCTAGACTTTTAGAATACATGCATGCATTCCTAGGGCTATCATGACAAATCCAGACTTACCAAGAAGGATACTGAATGTATAAAAGACTCAGACTGAGGAAGAAACAAAATCTACAAGGATGCTACTTAGAATGATTTTAGGTATTTTCATGTAAAATGGTCCAATAACATTGTGGTAAAAAGTCTGCAAATACAATATTAACACTTTCAGGGGTTATTTTGTGGAACAATCAGTTGTACAGAACGAACAGGAAAAGTTGTTGATAGTCTAACTGAATTATATACAAGAAGCTGAAATTAAAATTAAAGGAGATGAGAACTAGCAATGGTATTGTACCTTCATGCAATTACACACACTGCAAGAGGAAAAAATATATCAGTCTTAATATCAGCAGGTGAAAGTGGTTACCATCAAAAGCCTATATTGTCAGAAGACACTAGGATCCATGTGGCTGGCTCCAAACCCATTGTGGGGTTGGAGAGGGTCCAGAGGAGGCCCATGAAGTTGAATAGAGGACTGCAGAATCCATCTGAAGGACTGAAGGAGTTAGGTCTTTTCATACTGGGGAAGAGAAGGCTCAGGGGACACCCCATCACATTACTCGCATACTTACGGGGCACCTACAAAGAGGACAGAGGTTCTCTCTTCACAAGCAGCCACATGGAGAAGACAAGGGGTAAAAGGTTGCACCAGGTAAGGTTTCATCTTCATATACATAAGAAATTTTTAACACAGAGATCAGTCACTGCAACAACCTCACCAGAGATGTGGTCAAATCCCACTAGAGGTTTTCAAGATGCAACTGCACAGGTTGGTAGATAATTTCATCCAGGCTCTCTTTTCCCTTGAAAGGCTGGACTTGACAACATAGTCATTGGTCATAGCCAGCCGGGATTCCTGAAGGGAAAATCCTGCTTAACTAGCTTAATTACCTTTTATGACAAGATTACATATCTAGTTGACCAAGGGAATACAGTAGATGTGATCTCTTTGGATTTCAGCAAAGCTTTCAGTACTCGCCTCACAGTATCCTTCTGGACAAAACGTCCAACATACAGCCAGACAAGTACCCAATAGAATGGGTGAGAAGTTGGCTGATGGTTCAGTCTCAAAGGTTTATAGCAAATGGAGTTACATCGGGCTGGTGGTCAGTCACTAGCAGGGTTCTCCAGGACTCTGTTTTGGGGGCCAGTTCACTGCAACATTTTTCTAAATGACTTGGATGCAGGACTCAAATGCACAGTAAGTTTGAGGATCATACTAAGTTAGGATGACCTGTTGATTCCCCTGAGAGTAGAGAGGCCTTGTAGAGAGATTGTTACAAATTAAGGTGCTGGACAGTCACCAACAATATGAAGTTTAATAAGGGCAAGGGCTGGCTTTTTCACCTGGGATGGAGCAATCCCAGATACATGCACAGACTCGGGCATGAGATGCTGGAGAGCAGCCCTGCAGAAAGAGATTTTGCAGTTCGGGTTGACGGCAGTTGAACATGAGTTAACAGTGTGCCCAGCCAAAAGGGTCAACCATATCCTGGGGTGCATCAGGCACAGCACTGCCAGCTGGTTGAGGGAATGAACTGTCCCACTCTGCTCTGCACTAGTGTGGCCTTACCCCAAGTACTGTGTGCAGTTTTGGTTGCCACAAGATAAGAAGGACATAAAAGTATTCGAGAGCGTCCAAAGAAGGGCAACAATGATGGTGAAGGGTTTGGAGGGCAAGACGTATGAGGTGTGGCTGAGGTCCCTGGGTTTGTTCAGCCCCGAGCAGAGCAGGCCAAGGGGAGGCTTCATGGTGGCCTGCAGCTCCCTCACGAGGGGAGCGGAGGGGCAGGCGCTGAGCTCTGCTCTCTGGGGACAGCAACAGGACCCGACGGAACGGCATGGAGCTGGGACAGGGGAGGGTCAGGCTGGGGGTTAGGGAAAGGTTCTGCACCCAGAGGTGGTCGGGGAATTGGACAGGCTGCCTAGGGACGTGGTCATGGCACCAAGCCTGCCAGAGTTTTAGAAAAGTTTGGACAATGCTCTCAGACGTAGGGTTTGATTTTTTGGGTGGTGCTGTGAGAAGCCAGGAGTTGGACTTGATAACCCTTGTTACCATAAAGTATTACAGAATATCCAGCTCACAGTATTCTATGATTCTATGAGCCTAACATAATTTTTAGAGATAAAGAGACTAATAGATTTTGTTGTTTTTTTGTTTGTTTTGTTTTTTAAAGAATAAGAAATTTATTTATTTATTTATTTTATTTTTAAATAAGGCTTGGAAACCACTTGCAAATAGAATTAAATTGATGAAAGACTTAAAAGATCATGGTATAAGGAGAATAGTTTCCGCGAAAGTAACTCAGTCATCACTGAACTAAGAATCAATAAAGTAAACAACAATTTGACAATGTTTATATTTCTAAAAGCATTAGAGCAATTCCTTTACACTGCTGCAAAATAAATTAAGGCATTGTCTTGAGGGAATAAGCACCTCATAATCTGTTAATTTTCTGTTAGAAATATTTAACAACAGTGAAGACATTAGAACTATGAAAATAGTCACACAAATCTTGTTCCAGACCCACTGCTTTTTGTGGTTGGTAAGAAAAAAGGAATAGGTACCCTTTACCAACTGACTGTCATTGATTTTTTCTTGTTCAGAAAGTTATGGCCTGAAGCTGGCTGAGACTGGTTAGTATTAAGTCATTCTGGTTTGGGCACAGTATTGGAGAATGATCTTTGAGCCAAATTTCAAGAAGTCTTAATGTCACAGGTCACCTTGATCCATGACAATTTGGGTTTGAAAGTTTACACAGAAATAGGTCAATGATCTCTTTGTGACACATAGGAACAAATGTCCAGGGGAATTACTGCTGCATCTGTCACCTATATTAAGTACTTGGTATACTGTTAAGCTGTTTGCAGACATTGGCAAAAGTGAACATAACTTTTCTTTATAAGTCTACTACTTCCATTTTCAAGAGTGTTTTTAATTTTTTGGTGTCTGACAGCAGTTGTAATTACTCCTTTTCCTAGAGAGGTCTCAAGTTTGGGGTCCCATACAATGTCATTCTGTTATTGATAATCTTCAGTGCATACATGGAATTTTTTGGAGGCGATCAGCAAGAGAGACAGATTTGCTGTTGGCACTGGCTATTTATATTTGAAAGATGTATGATCTTGCATCTTTTGCTTGTCTTTGTTTAATGTAGGTTGATGCTTCAACTAATTTTGTGTGTAGATGGGACTGGGTCTAAAAATAATGAGCCTGTTCTTAGTCTGAGTCATATTTATGACTTATTCCGTATAGGGAGCTTCTGCTTGTTTCTCTGAAACCCCATCGGTGTTGTGGAAAAAGCGAGCTGATGAACACATTCCAGCTCGTGGCTATAATACAAAACAACTAGAAAATTGACACTTGAGCAAGCATCAGTTCACCTAATGAACTGAGTGTATGCTTATCAGACAATCTGTGATTACCACAAAAGCCCCTTGGTCTCCAGATGAGCTTAAGGTGCTGTCTATGACCTCATAAAAGCAGTAAATAAACTGGGTCTGGCCTACTAGAGAACTACTTTCCATCTGTGGATTGCAGTAGGTGCAGCAGAGACACCCCAGAGAAGAATTCCTTTTCTCACAAAGAAATAGGAACTAAAGAACATCTACAAGATTAGCTTGACCTCCGTATATGGGGCAGTCACATCATCTGAAAACCAAGATCAAGAAAGATCTTGAATATTGTATTTCTATATTAATGAGAAAAAAAAAGTCATCTCACATTAGAAATTGTGGCTTCTTTCTTTTCAAACACAGTATTGCCACATATTTCTTTTTCCAAAGTCATATATTTAGCATTCAAATGCTGTTCCTGTTTATTGCTAAAATTCTGAAAATACTGCATCCAATTTTTTTTACGCAACACTCATTTATCCACCATGAGCTATGCAACAGAACAGCCAATTGGCTTTATGCATCTTATTCTGAGACTAAGTACATTAAATGCTATTTCTATAGAATGATCTGACAGTCATTCCATATGAAACAATAAATAATGTGATGTTGAAAACATGAGGGAAATGAAAGAAAACTTACTTTTAAAGCGGTGCTACTACTTAACATTTTAAAGATTTCTTTTGTACTTGAAAGACAATAAGAAAGCTTTTGATTTTCTATATACCATTTACTGAGGTTTAACTATATATCATACAAATGCTTTCAGTTTTTATCCAAATGTGCTGTTAAATTACCCATGTAATTATCCCAAGCGAAATCATTATACTTTTTTATTGATAATTTCATTAACACTTTAGTGGGAAGAGTTTGGTTGCATTTAAAATCAGCTGTCACTATCTTTATTAATATAGTTAAAGGAACTATTTCTGTATTATTCTGAAGGGTGTTTTTTGAGGGAGTGTTTAATTACTGAGTTAAAGCAACAACGGGAAGTTAACGGGCACAAATACAGGCAATAATCTTTGGTCAAATTTGGAACAAAATAAAATTTTCCCTGGTCCCAACAGCAAAATCTGTTTTAAAATATACTACCATTAGAATGAAATTACAACAGCTCTTTCTAAAATGGGTGACGTGACATGACAGCATTACGTAGTTTAACAAGTTCTCCAATAACATAGAGTAGCACTGTGTTGAGTAATCAAATAAGATCTGTTACAGATATACCTTAAAGACAGATACAGTCTAAGATCTGTTTACAGAGCCTTGTAAAGACAAAGCAGATATGATTTTGATATATCACTATTATAATACCTTATTACTTCATCAATATATGCAGCACCATTGTTTTGTCTTTTGTGTGCATTGTGCTGTTGCTGAACCTGCAAGCATTACACTTTATTCAGTTCCATTGATTTAAATGGAATTAGACCAAAATAACTTTACAACTGGTGATCCAGACATAAGAAGTGGAGAACATGGACTGCAAAGTAAAGTTAATTTCACGTATGAAATTCAAGACCAGATTTTTTTTTTCTTTTTTAAAGCTGGGACACCTTCTCATCTGCTTCAGATTGTAAAGAAATATTTTTAGTATCCTGAGCATCCATATTTGGAAAAAAATGAGAGTTAGGGAGACCACAGAATTAGCAAATCCAAGCAAATTCATATTCATTGCTCTTTGACAGAGTAAAATTAACTTTTATCTACAGGGAATATTTCAATTTAAGGATAATCTGGGGGAGAAAAAGTAATGGGGCACTATAAGACCTCTTACTAGACTTTCCTTAATTCCAGGGGATCCACAGAGTTTAAGGAAGAATGATGTGGAAAAAGTGTACAGATATTTCATTGTTTAGCTTCTTATTATGTTTTTCTCCCATTAGTGCAGGTGAAAAATCCAGGCCTAGTTGGTTAAATAAGAGATTCTAAATCCTATCCTCTAAACATTTTAGGACTTTAGGACTTTCAGTCTACAGTACAGCACTACAGAATAACTAGTTTTTGTTCCAGATATTTTTTGTACTAGAAGAATGGACTGGAAAATCATGAAGAAAATGGTCTTTCATTTATATGCATAAAGTCTCTGTATTAATTTTTCCTGTTGAAGCTTTTGTTCACATTTAACACGCACAACAACCATATAAACTTATCATTGCAAATCAAAACTGTGTGCTTAAATGAACTTATTATATTAAAATGGGCAACAACTAAAACAGTGCCTGTTTTTCCTTTTGTTTTAAACAAAAATTGTCCCTTGCAAAAGAGATTTATTTATTTTTTAATTTTTAAAAGTCAATAATTAAAACATTGCAGGGTTGTATTTTTCAACTAAAAGGGGAAGAAAAAAGTTTAAGAATGTTTATAGATGTGTCTAGTTTAACAGTTTCATGTGTTGGATGTGACTTTCACAGTCTGTTGGCACTTTGCAGGAAAGCCATCACACCTGTGACTTGGTTGTTGATTAATGAGTCTTTCAACTCATCACTACCATCCGAAGAAGGGCCATGGCCTTTCTAAGCTTCACTGGTTTATTCGCCTTCCACTGTAGTCCTACCAAGGTATCTTCTATAAAGAAAATCACACCTGGTTAAGACTAATGAAAACCTCAATATGTCATTTTCTAGACAAGTCAAAAAGCATGTAAAACTAGACAAAAGATGTATTCAAGCAACATGAATGCAGTTTTGTCATAACCTGTCAATCTAAAGACTAACATAAAAAAGCTTTCTTCAATGACATTTTCCAGTGTCAACTATTAGAATGACAATTCTGAATTCCCTCTTTGCTACATGATGCAGGATGCATAATGGTTTCCCAATCTTTACAAAGACTAATTTTTTTGTTAGATCCCAGAAAGATGTTTATAGTGGAAAAACAAACAAACCACATCACCAACAACAACCGCCACCAGTTTTTCTGGGCCAGATCATCAGTCAGCATGTTAGTTCAGAAAGCCCCAAATCACAGTGCCTATGCAGGTTTTAAGGTGACTATATAAGTCACAGTGCCTATTAATGGCACATGTGAAATTGCCTAACTCTCCCATATTTAATTGCGTCATGATCAGAAAACTTTCTGGGGAAGATTTACTTTGTCAACTGGTCCTGGAGGAGAGGCAATTAGATCTTTGGGACTTCTCATCCTTTCTTAAGCAGTTAGCTGTTTAACCAGGGTAATCCAGGCAGGATAATGGAAGTGCATCCAGCAAGGCCATGTGAGAAAGCCAAAAAACTGTGGGAAAGCTGTTGCTCTGGGAGAAAGGGTAGAATATAGAGAAGGAGGAGTTATAACTATGAAAAGTCTGTCATCACAGTAGCACCTACCAGTCCTTGCTAGTTGATTTTTATTATGGACAGCAAATGTCTCAAGGTCAAGAGAAAGCAACATTTGTTCCCCAACTCTTTCAGCATACTAACCAGCCCACCACTTCCTAAGAAGACTGCAAGGTAATTCAAATTATATTTACAAGAAATTGCTTAGATAAGTAAAGGTGAGACACCTGTCCTTTGTTGCCAACTGGGACTGTTGCTTTTTTAGATTTTGCATCTTAAAATTTACTTACAAGAGTTTCTACTACAAGTTTCTACTCTTGGATTTGCTACAGACTTATTTTACAATGTTGAAGAAAACTTAAAAGTAACTGCAGAACTAGATTTTCCATCTGTTTAACTTTGATATTACTACTTCCCCATCTACCTTTCAGGGGATTTACATGTCTCAACTCATTACAGCTTGCAAAGAAATTTAGATTCCCTGTATGGAAACCAAATTATTCTGTATTACTAGCACCTTGTTGAAAATCCCTGATCTAACAGAAACAGAAGAAAGAAACAATGGGGCAGTGGGCAAAACAGACTTTCATTTTGTTGGCTTGTGTCTTGTAGCCTCTTCCTTTGTGGGTATAGTGAGAAAGCCTATAGATGAAATGACTAGCTTATTACCATGTATAGTTAGGGTAATCAGTACTCAGAGTGCATTAATATGCATTTAGAGCTTTTGTAGACACTTAACGATTGCTAAGAATGAAAACTTGGATCAGAAAGACTCAGAAAGAAGAACAGATAAGACCTCAAACATGATTTTCTCCACTTAAGAATCCTTACTTAGCAACAGGATGCAAGACAGAGTTGAAAGGAAGGCAAATTGTTTGCAGATGAAAGGATACATCTATTTTTAAGAAAAGTCAGCCAGGTCATGGGATGCCAGTCACCAGGTTAATTAGATAGTGGCATAAAATGTCAAAGTGTCACACTTCCAAATAATCATTTGTGATTGCAGTATACAAAAATATCTAGTTATAAAGATGTACACTTTAAAAGAAACTGATGAAACATGAATTCTAACACTAAATGAATATATGCATTATTAGCATTAATGCGTTACATTTACTTATTTTTTCCATCAAAACATATCAAAGAACATACAAACATGGACAAATGCTACCTAATTTTGATGGGGAAAGCAAGATACAGTGGGACAACATTAGCAAAATGCTTTTTCGGTCACAGGCCAAAATAGCCAGAAGGCAATGCTTTCTATACTTTTTAATGCAAACATAGCCAATATCTTTTTTTTTTTTTTCTCCTATAGGCAGATTTTGAGCAATTGAAAGCACCACGTTAGAACAAAACCTTATTGAAGCAATTTTATAGCTGTTACTTCAGGAAGAGCTGCTAAGTACATACTTCCACATCCCATGTAAAGCCTCATCTTAAAGAATTTCCAAGTATTAAAAAGGAGCTCACATTAACTGGGATACATCAGTCCTTTCCTTTTTAGCATCAGTTGTTGGAGAATATTATTTTATTCATAGGATTCATCAACATGTCTGCAGGAGAGATAGACTGCTAACAACCAGAAAAGTCTGAAACATACTCCATATGGGAAGTCTCACCTTTCACCTCACTTTCCTGTGCAATTTGTGCTAAAGTTGTATCCATAATAATGGCTGAAGTGGCATTCAGATAATATTTACAGAGTATCATCTTTCCTTTTGCTTAGCAATATACATTCTGTCACCAATACTTTAAATCTGCCAGGCAGGAAACTAAGCTGTTTTTGACAGATCCTTTGAGATCAGAGTGTAGTTTCATTAGCCGTATCAGAAGAAGATAAGCAGAAGAAGGATAATTCTTATGTTGATGGATCTGACATACATCTTCTCATTGACCAGCTTATTTATGGAAAAGAGTCCTTGCCTATCCAAAAATCCAAGGAACTCTTTTTTTACTCCTTTTTTGATCCAGCACCAGGATCTAAACCTTACTCTGTGCCCAACCAAGAGATGTGCAGTGATGAATTAACACCTTTCACCTGTTTCTTTTGATTTGGTAACAGTGGGATACCATATTTGCTAGCCTCCCATGTATATTAGAAAACCTGTTCACATATACATCATAAGGGCATCCATTATAGTCTCACCAAGCAGGTGGTAATTACTACAGTATTAATGGCATCACAGTTCTCCACCAACACATCATTAATAGTTGACATGTAGCTTTAACAACAATATTGATTTCCAATATCTGGCAGTGTGGATACAAAAGGTCTAGGAGCATCTGCAGTTTAGAAGAAGGCTTGACTAATACATGCAAAAGCACACTAGACATAACACTGGCATGCTCTGCCATGCAGATATGGCCTCTATCTTGGCATCATGCCCGTAACTCCTCTTCCACTATTTGTTTCTACTACAAAGAAAATTGTCAAAGAACTTGCTACCTTTTCATATGTATGGTATCTTCATTTCTCAGACTTGGGCTTGTGTACATTTGCATAAAAATCCTCCACAAGCAACAAAGTGCATGCAGTTTGCTGACATTCTTTTCAATTTCAAAACTACATAATACATTTTTCCATGTGTTGATAAACTGGATTTTAAAAGAGCATTTTCTGGATATCTAGATAATCAACAACACAATGAATATAAACATTTTCTATAAATAGTTCACCATATGGCTACCATTCTCAACAGATGGTGTCTGTGTATCCACTAGAATATACAAGAGTTATGCAGATTTTGCCCTGCAATCACTCGAAATTCGAAACAAGATTTTTTTTTTTTTACTTAATTTCAGTTTTATTAAGCATAACCAACGGTAAAAAAAAATAATAAAAAAATCACCTAACTAGTGCTTGAATGGTAATGCCATAACTATATTAACAAATTAGTTCATAAAAGGTGAGTAGATGGTTCTTACCAAGTATAGTCAAAAGGATTTAAAATAGAGACACTATGTACAAGATCAACTTCAACAGCATGAAAGGATTTTCTTTACATTAGCATTGCACCCTAGTGCCAAGGATAGTCTTTGCCCTCCTAAACAACAGTTTCACACGTAAACAGTGCCAGCCCAGTAATTTATCAGACAGAATAAGGCCAACAGCATCCTGGCTTGCATAAGAAACAGTGTGACCAGCAGGGCTAGGGAAGTGATTGTCCCCCTATACTTGGCTCTGGTGAGGCTGCACCTCGAGTGCTGTGTTCAGTTTTGGGCCCCTCGCTACAAGAAGGACACGGAGGTGCTCGAGGGAGTCCAGAGAAGGGCAACGAAGCTGGTGAGGGATCTGGAGAACAAGTCTTAATAGGGACGGCTGAGTGAGCTGGGGTTGTTCAGCCTGGAGAAGAAGCTCATCCGTGACCTTATCGCACTCTACAGGTACCTTAAAGGAGGCCGTAGCGAGGTGGGGGTTGGTCTGTTCTCCCACGTGCCTGGTGACAGGATGAGGGCGAATGGGCTAAAGTTGCGCCAGGGGAGGTTTAGGTTGGATATTAGGAAGAACTTTACTGAAAGGGTTGTTAGGCATTGGAATGGGCTGCCCAAGGAAGTGGTTGAGTCACCATCCCTGGAGGTCTTTAAAAGACATTTAGATGTAGAGCTTAGGGATATGGTTTAGTGGAGGACTTGTTAGTGTTAGGACAGAGGTTGGACTAGATGATCTTGGAGGTCTCTTCCAACATAGATGATTCTGTGATTCTATGTTAAGAAGAATTCTGAAGTTATAAGAATGTGGGTGTTTGTGCATATTTAGCACACATATTTTACCTAATTCTAGCAGAAAACAAGTTTATTAGTTTATGATAGTTTCCCTAAAGTCAATATATAAACAACTCCAGATTTTCTACTCTACTTTGAAAAGTTGCTGGGCAGTTAGAATGTTTCTCAAAGGAACACATTTCTGGACATCGTTTGTCTTAGGCTTACCTGGCAAGGTTTTTGCCAGAGGGGAAGGAAACTGCAGGGGCAGCCTCTGTGAGCAGAGCCCAGCAGCTGCCCCATGTCAGAGAGGAGCCAGCTACAGCTGCTCCAAAATGGACTCCCTGCTGCCCAGAGCTGGGCCATGAGTGATGCTGGCTGGGCTCTGGGAGAGCAGAGTTAAGGAAGGGAAAAAAAATCCTGCTATGGTACAGCAGCTGGGAGAGAGGAGTCAGAAATGTGAGAAGCAGCCCTGCAGCCCCCAAGGTCAGTGCAGCAGGAGGGCAGGAGGTGCTCCAGGCACGCAGCAGCAGTTCCCCTGCGGCCTGTGGAGAGGCCCCTGGTGGAGCAGGCTGTCCCCCTGCACCCATGGGTCCCACACGGAGCAGATCTCCACGCTGCAGCCCGTGGAGGAGCCCCCGGTGGAGCAGGTGGATGTGGCCTGGAGGAGGCTGCGGCCCATGGAGAGCCCCCGCAGGAGCAGGCCCCGGGCCGGAGCTGCAGCCCGTGGAGAGGAGCCCACGCAGGAGCAGGGGGTCTGGGGGGAGCTGCCGCCCGTGGGGGACCCGTGCTGGAGCAGTTTGCTCCTGGGGGATGGACCCCGTGGTACGGAGCCGTGTGGGGGCAGTTCCTGAAGAGCTGCTGCCTGTGGGCAGCCCCCGCAGGCTCAGTTCGGGAAGGACGGCATCCCATGGGAGGGACCCCATGTGGAGCAGGGGCAGAGAGGGACCGTGAAGGAGCGATGGAGACGAAGCATCAGGGACTGACCGCAGCCCCCATTCCCTGTTCCCCTGTGCCGCTCGGGTGGAGGAGATGGGAGAGTTTTTCTCACTGTGGCCCCTTTGATTCTTGCCCCATCCTTCTGCAGGGTGTAACCAAGTGGCTGCATGGATGCCTAGTTATTGGCCAAGGCCAACCCAGCACAGTCACTAAAGTATGTTCAAATGTTGCATTATCTACAGAGGGATTGTATCAACTATCGTCTTAACTGTCTGACCAACAATCTGCACAGTTTCTAGATAATGACTTAGCCAGGCAACAATATTATTTCCTTTATGAGCAGAAGGGTCATTAAAAGTTGTGATAGCCGTCAATTAAACAGTAACTAAAAGCACACAGTCTTCTTGTCTTGATACACGTTAGAGGCAAGGATCTCCCGTTTGATCATGAAAATAGCTGAACATTCTTAGATGAGTGCCAAGAAGATTTGGAAAAGCAACATGTATCTCTGTGAAACTACTTGAGACATTTTTGAAAACTTGAGTAAATCTAGTACTTCAAATTACCTGACTAGTAATGGGCTAACTTATTAAAAGGTATTATTTTAAGTGTAATTGAAAAGTATGTTTTTTGGTTTTGCAGCTAGAACTCTATATATATAAAAAGAATAACAAATAAAACCAGGAAGGAAATGAAGTAATCTATATATGTCTTTCTGATAGATTTTTAAATAGTTTCTAAAGGTATGAACTGTAAATATGTATGAACATTATTTTTTTCTGTTTCTGCTTATTGCTCAATTCAAATAAGCTATTCTTGACAGCCTGCTATATTCGATAACCTTGGAATAAGATGATGTAATTAACAATATACACCTGTCATTTAAGATCTTCTGAACACTTACTTTGAAGGTCATAGGAATGGGTGCAATAGATTCATGCACTCATGTGTAGCCAACAGTGAGCAGTATACAACAATTCATTCTGTTTTAACCAGTCTTTTACTTTCCCCTAACCACCAACCAATTAATTTGCCTACCACTTGCTGGCTCTGGGACAATGCTCCCATAACCCGCTCCCACCTAACTCAGTCATTAACTAGGTTAGAGGAGCATTTCCCTTGTAAATGAGTCCCCTAAGCATTTTAAAACTTTTTTTTTTCCCCCCCAGAAAAGTGAAAGCAGAACATACCTATTTTGCTTCATATACATCAGACAGTATTTTTCTTTAAGTATAAAAATAAAGAGACCTCATTATAGAGGTAGAATAGAACAGGTAAAATATTCAATAGAACAGGTAAAAATATTTTTATTTGCACAGAAGTAACTGGTAAGAGAAAGCTTTAGCGTGTGTTAAAGAAATGAGTGCTTGTACTCTTAAATTACTGCCCTTGGTTTTGTTGACCTCATCTTAGGAGGCAAATAGTAAAAACACAATGGAGGAGGGCAACGTAAGCAGGAGGTCAAAATAAGGATCACGCTAAGTGAGTACGTGATTAAGACCTAAGCACAAGTAAGGCTGAGATTTATGAAGTTTTAGGAAGAAGCATGAAGCATTACGTAAAGATAGGGCCTACCTGAGTCATTGTAAAGCTTGCTAGAGTAACCACCAGACCAGCAAGAATTGGTCTAGCTAGCTGAAAACATGAACAGAAATACTTTATCTAGGCTAAAATTTGAGTCATATAAGGATAAGCTGGGTTGGAGATGCTGGTCACTGTGGGAGATATTAGGATTTGCAATTCTGCTTAACGCTCACAATGGGTTTAGATGATCTGTTGGTCTGTAAAATAGAGAGGAGCGGTTTGAATAATAAATCCATTAGATAATCATTAATGTCTTGCATAATGTCACTTCAAGATGAGAATTTTCATATCATGTAGAAGGGCAGTGAATGGAGACATTTTCAAATTAGGAAGGATGACAAAAATTAGGGCAGTTATTGGAGGGAAAAAAGAGAAGCAATAGATGATGTGATAAAAACGTAATACAGAGAAGGACAGAGAAGGTATACACATGACTTCTTTCTAAACTTTGTACAGGGATCAAAAGGAAAATGAAATGTGTTTAAAGACATTGAAGAAGAAGTGACCTCAGAAAAATGTTCCCTCTGCAAAACAGTTCTCTCTACTCCGTTTGGCTCATGTTGATGGCATCAACACAAAGGGAAGTATCAGAACCATCTTAAGTCTAAGACTGTCTATTAAATTCTCTTTTAAAAGGACAAACTAGTTCATTTTTAAATGAAGGACAGGAGTCATCCTGAATCATCAGGAGAACTATCAAATAAAAAAAGTAGTGCTGAATTGTCTCTGCCATTTAACATAAAAATGGCACTACTGGTACAGACCAAGATCTCCACATAATCGCATATTCTCCTTGGTTCTGGGTAATAGAGGACATCAAGAGAAGAACTGACTGGCAAAATGGAGAGCACATTTTTGCCAGCATAACTTTCTGTGCAATTGTATTACAATTTTGGAAAATAACAATTCAAGTAAGAGAAAAATTTATCATAGCAAAATTAAGATGAATGGAAATAAACTGCAAGAGTATTTTATATATAAAATGAGGGCGCAGTTAAGTGTGTAGGACATTAATTTCTAGCGATAAATTAAGAATGTGACAAAAACAAGTATTTTTGACATGCAAGTAATATACTTTTGAAATCATCACCAGTTTCTAAATAGAAAAACAATTCACTTTAAAAGGCAAGTGATACAACCATAATAGATATTACCCTTATGAGGATTCAGAATTATGAAGGGAGCATTAAACCTTTTGGTTCACAACATATGTTTTCCAGTTCTTACAAGGCTATGTAACAAGTATTTTATAAAATACACTCGTTTTTTCCACCTGTAATTTTCTGAACTTTAAAAATTGCTCTTTCTGACTTTAACAAGTATAACCTCAATTTAATATCTCCTTAGATGGCAAACAGATATAAATTTTAGAAGTAAAACACTATTAAAATAAGTTTCATTAGTTAAAACCTATTAAAGAAATATTTCATATTTCTAGCTATACTTTTCATGCCCCCAGATGAATTTAAGACTCATTACAATTTGAACAAACATCCCCAAAGTTCTGTGTTGAAATCTCCGTTGGCTGTATAGCTCTAGCAAAGTTAACAATTACTCATTTCTTTTCAAAGCACAGTTTATGGGCAATATCAACATAGATTCATGTCTAAGCCAGAAATAACTATGTCTTCAAAACAGGAATTCATCTTTGTATGAATCAAATACACAAAGACAGGAACTTAATTTTAAAACTGCATATTTAAAAATAAATCTATAAATTATTTTATAAAGTTCACCAGAAAACTATATATTCACTGACCATTTTAAAGTAAGGCAGACAAGTGGAAAGTACAGTTAATTGCCAGAATCCCTTTACCTGTGTGCCAGCAGCACCCTGAAGGTCATCTGCTTCAGTCCCAAATAATTTGGCAGGAAATTTGACCAATCCCAGTTCCATTCAGTAATGGTTGACTGTTGATACATGGCAAGAAGCTATTGTTAGTTATTAATCAGTGTTAATATCATCAGTAAATTAAAGCTCCAGCTGTGATATACTAAGCAAGAAGGAGGGGGGTCTAGAACAAGGACTTAGACAGACGATATCAATCATGTCCACAGGAGAAGGTTTTTATTCTAATACGACAGCAATTAATTTATAAATCCATTTGGGAATGTAACCATTATTTATAAAAAGATAAATCAATTTTTGAACCGTTATTCTTCCAACTGTTAATGGCATTCTGCCCAACCACTTTGTCTGAGAGCTTGACTCTTTGTTTGGAAAACAAAATAATTGCCAACTTTTTATGTAACAGAAATTTTTATTTTCTGCTATCAGCAAAAAGTTTGTCATGAAAATCTTAGCATAGTTGGAATTCAAGATGTAACCTGTATCTTAATTAGAGTGATGATTTACTTGTTTATTTTTTTATAAGGCACTCCAGTCACCAGATGGTTATTATAAACAGCAGTAAGTCTGGACAATATGAAGTAATACAACTCTATGCTGCTTATTTAATAAGTAAAAGCAACATAAAATAAGGGTGGGCAGACAAAAGACCACGCACCATATTCTTATGTTTGTAAAATAGTAACTGCTGCATAATAGTAATTTTCATTGTCAGGACTGGTCAAGTAGTGATTACAATTCAACATTCTTGGGAAGGGATCATTAAAAAAAATATTATTGTAACACTAAAATACCACTCAGTTAAAAAAAAAAAAAGATGGAGTTAGTCATAACAATGGTAATATAGCTAAATAGGAAGACTGAAGTGTGTCATGCAGTATATATTTTTCTTCTTGCTGACAGCACTTGGTTGTTCTGGGAGAGCAGAATCAGTGCAATCCCTTCCAGGTAGTCCCTCCCTTTCCTTCCACCTTTAGTTATTCCCTTCCTTCTTTTCATTTTCTTACTAATTGTCATCTCTGGGATGCACTTAAAATTAACATATAAAAAGAAAGGTGAAATACAGAGTCAGAAAGGGAGGTTAGGAGAAGCTAAAGAAGGAATAACAAAATAAAAGTGGAAAATAAACAAAGAAGAAGAATCAATGAACATCTGATAAACAAGAAATAAGGAAAAGATTCCACTGAAAGAAGAGTGGGAGAATACAGAGGAGAAAAGCAACTGTTCAATACTCTGCAATGAATTAGAAATTAGTAAATACAAAGGAAATACTTGTAAAATCAAGCAAGATAAAAAGGAGAAGCTGAACTGCCAGTAGTGGCAACTAGGAAAATTTATTAGTCTAACAGATAAAATTCAGTCCACCAGGCTGATCAATTCTGTGGAAAAAAAAAAAAAAAAAAGAAATAGAAAGCAACAACAACAACTACACACACAAAACACCTCCATACTTCAGAAAAGGGAAAATAAATATATATATATATATTTATTAAATATTTTTCTTCATTGATACTGTTGAGACATTGTACAGCCTGGACTTAATCTTATTAGACAATAGAGCAGCAGCACTGGCAGAGACTGAGGTGTCAGGACAAATTGATAAAATCAAGAGCAACAAGTTACTAGGACCAGATGGTGATTATTCAAGATTTTTGCAGGAATGTAAGAATGAAATAGCTGAATTGTTAACAGAAGTGACATACTTCATAGAATCATCTACTGAACTGAGGGTTAGAAGGTAAAAAGCATTACATATCTTTAACAAAAATCATAGAGTTGATCTCAAAATAGCAGTTTTGTGGCCTTTGTTTCAGGAGCAGTAAAACTCATAGAAATTATAATTAGGTAGCTTGCCAAAGATGGCACAGTGGGGATGAATTAGCAAAACAGAACAGAAAAATCAACCACCCTAATGTATTGCAAAAACTGATCAGAAAGCAATATATATGATATGTTTGCTATAACTTATCTTTCAGAAAGCTTTTGAAATAATTCCATTTAAACAATCCTCTACTGAGGAAGCTAAGAACATGTCTACAGTTATAATATAGCATAGCATAATACAAACATTCTCTGGTCAGCTTGCAGGACTCAATAAGCAGTATTGTCTATTCGTTTAGCCCTTCTTAAAGAGAAGTTTTTAAATACTATACAAAATTAACTCATCAGTAAAACAATGTGAAACCAGGATCACAATGGGCTTATTTTGACTTGGAATTTATTAAGAAACAAACGCTAGTTCCTGTATTGAAAAGACATCTGGCTACATTAGATTTAAAGAAAAAGCAAAAAATTATAAACTCTGGAAAAAAATTATAAACTGGATTATAAACTCTTCAGATTCATGGCAGTTGCCAACTACTAAGAATGAACGTAAGAAAAAGATGTATTCCGTAAGAAGAATAATTGTTCCTTGGCGGTGCTCTGGCATCTTCTGACAGTATTCTAGATTAGCAATAGTCTGCAAGAGACCAGACACCAAACTACACTGACCACTATTTAATAAATAGCACGTCCCACTCCACTAAATAAAAGTGTAATTTGTATTGAAGGGGAGAAATCTCTAAAAATATTATTAAGTTCAGGAAATATATCTGTCATTAGGAACAACAGTGGTGGCACAAGATACTTTTAGCTTTCACAGAATCACAGAATTGTAGGGGTTGGAAGGGACCTTGAAAGATCATTGGGTCCAACCCCCCTTTTGTGATCTACGTTTTTTTTCTTAATTCTATGATATTTTTCCATATTCTGATAATAGACTTTATGCCAAAAGTTTACAAAATACAAAGTGATTTAATATGAACTATCCATTGTCATCTGTTGATTAATAGAGCACTACAAACCCATCATATAGCAGAAGAATTCTGCCCTGAGTTGTCACTACTTGAAGGTCTTATTCTACTATACTATCAATGATTTAAGGCATGTGAACTATCTTCTGCATTTCAAATTGAATCTGTACCCCCTTAGGTTCTGTCAAGTGAGGATATACATAAAGAGACCAGTGGAAGGAAAAAAGACACTTTAAAACATGTTTTTCTGGAATGAGAAGCCACGTGAAATTGATATTAATCTCCTTTTTCGGGACATTAGCACTTTGATTGTAACATGACAATGATTAAGTATTGATTAAACAAGTAGAAAAAAAAAGAAGAAAAACGGGTATATTTTACAGCAATACAACTGGTGAAATAGACCAAAGTGTTCACAATTGAGAATGCAGATGATCCAAATTAAAAACAAAGCCGCACTGAAAAATAGTGTCTTTCAATCAAAAGTCTGTAAAGTGAATTTCATGCAACTTTAATGCCATTCCTTTTTAAATGTTTGAAACTGTAGGGGAAGAATCAAAACTGTAGACGATGGATTAGGAAGTCTTGAGAAACCATGGTGTAAGATTTTTTAGGTGTCCAAGTCCAATCAAATACAATTCATTTTGTGAAATGAATTAGTCATGTGGGTCCCTGGTATAGGTTTATGCAAGTAGGTATATTCTATATATTTGTTATGATACCAGGAAAGTGACACAGAAATGCATGCTTTCACTTCTCCCCCCTCCAACACTTACTCTCACTTCTTTGTATTTCCAAAGTTTACATTACTGTTCAACATTTCTGTGAAAGACTCATCAGGTAAGACTCTAAATATGCACTTGGAGATTTGCCATGATTTTTCAAAGGACTAAGACTAGCCTCATCTACCATTACACAGATGTAATACATGTCATTGTTACTAATAGGTTTTCCTTCACTGTACTGAACTAACACAGAAAGTCTAACTAAATGCAAATTGCTCTTATATGCAATAATTCTGATAAAAGAAAAGGACAATAATGGCTTTTTGAACACCATGATATTGTAGAGAGTGCCCTCATTAAAATCCTGAGTAATAATATTCCTTTGCACTTCATCAAAAGTGAACTCATGTAATTAATTCCTTTTTCATAATTTCAGTCTCTGTCATTATCATGATCATAATAAGATTGACAAGTAAAAATTATACTATAACCAAGGTTTCAGATTTTCACAAACCTGATTGAACACTTTTGCACAAGATTGGCTGTACACCTGGAAAGGATTGAAGACAGCCTGCTCTTCTCTGCCCTTCAGTGTCAAAGGCAGGCATTGATTGGAGGTAACACTCTCTTCAGAGTAATTCTTACAAGACAGCTGCTCTTGCAAATATTCCTTTTAAGGAGAGAAAAAAAAAAAAAAGAATTACATGCCACCTAGCCTTCTAACTGAAATTTCCCAAATTTCAGGCATAACTTTACTGTGTGTTTCCTTATGCTAAAGGGGAAAATAAGAAACCTCTCTCAAAATAGAGACCTTTTCAAGAGTAATATCACCCTACAACAATAAATAACTCCTAGGAATATCAAACTGAAGCAAATCAGAATAATCCAATATTGTAATCAGATACTGTTTTGAATTTATCATCAGTGATGTTTAACAGTTCTCATTTAAGATATTAGGTCTATGTGGTAGTGAAGAACAAATGTTTTCTATGATCTGTTCTAATATATATCATCTCTTTTATATGATAAAGTATGCAGACATATTTGTTTTTTAGGCAGCATTACATAGTCACTACATGACTATAAAATCTGTTGTTTAAACACAGGAAATAAATACTCTACGACTCTTCAAAACTATTTTTAATTATTTAAGCGTTTGAAGACTAGAACTCATTCGTGATTTACATGGCAATTTTAGAAACTATAGTGTAACAGACACATGATTATTTTGGCCACAATCTTTTCTGTTTTCACTTCTTAAACTACTATGTAAATAAATCATCATTGCATGCCAATAAAGTGTTTTGATTAAATAGAACCATTTTACAAAGAGCTAGATAATGAAACACTTACAGATCTATTTGCTGGAAGGTCTATTGTGATTAAACTGTTTATTGTTATTAAAATGAAGTCCATAATAATAGGATTGCCATAACATTGAGCTCACTCAAGGTGAGTCTTCATTAAGATGGGTGGATACAAGTGTTCCTCTTACTTTGCAGTAATATTGAGTTAATAAAAAAAAAATCAGACTCAAGTGAGGGAGTGCGTAAACTACATTACATGACGCTGTACTTCTAAGTTGGTCTTTCTAAAACAATAATTTCACCATCACTTTAAACTGATCCAACTGTGGTCTGGCCTGAAAGGCATGAATTTCCTCCCAATCCGCATAGATTGTAGTTGTTTCTCCCTTGTGTTGGCACTAGCATATGTTGTGAAATCAGCCAGAAAAAAGGAAGGTTTCAGCCAGATAAGCAAGCCACACGATTTCTAGTACTAGTGCAAAGGAGGCCCTAAGAGTGGGAAAACACAAAGGGAAGAGAAAGAGTAGGACTGACAATTGGCTGCAACCTGTAGACAGGACTGCTTAAACAATCACAAAATCATCCTAGTGTATTTTTTTTTAAGGATTTTTTTTTTCTTAAATAGAACTCATTGCTTTTTCAGTTTAAACCAACAGTGTAATACAGCTGTCAAAACATACCAGAAGTCTTCTACCTATATTTTCTCAGCCTCCAAAAACATTGGTTTTTTTCCCCCTCCCCTCTCTTTTTTTTCCATTCATTAATTACTCCATGCCATAGCAAAGATTTTAAAGTCATAGTGAGGGGTTTATTTAAGAGATACTTCTACAAATGTACCTTTTTTTTTTTTTTTTTAAATGTAGTACCTTACATGCACAGATTTCCTCAAAATCTGTAGATAGCCCTAAAGCAACCCAACCATCTGGGCTTCTCAGCTCCAGAAGAAACAGAATCTGTTGGTTTTTCAGAAGATATATTGGAACTCACTGTCCATACTTGCTAGGGTTTTGAACATTGGAAGTTGTATACAGCTCAATTCCCAATACAGGAGTTTTCCTGTCTTTGGAATACTGTGGATTTATGCTTTGACACAGAGACTTGATCAACAATGATAAATGTATTACTTTGAGGACTCCTTTAGTACGGTACATTTTGTAGAGCCAGAAAGGGTAATGTTTCAGAAATGTGTTAATAAATCATGACTGTAAACATGTGAGCTATATCTTTACTACTAATGACTGGGCATGAAACAAAGCAGACAGAGGATTTGTGAGCTTGACAGCTCAGGAGAGTTGGTTTCTCTTTGATAGCAATTAGTGAAAATTACTCTTAAAATAGTTATTCTTCCTGATAAATACATGAAGGACTGTTGACCGTTCTGAGTTCTACAGTATCTGTAATTGTCTGTCTTTATCACATTGTAGCTCTGTTTCCAAACACAGCTTCTAAGAATCTATATCCCTTTTCCCCCGACTTTCTTAAGAAAATTATTGAGAACCAAAGTTTTCTAACTCATCATTTTGTTCTCTATTCACATGCAGTTATTAATCACTGTAGCACAAAGATCTCCAAACTAATTTTAAGAATGTGACCCCTTGACAGTCCAAGAAGCCTACAAAGAAAAGCATGGACCTTCGAACAGAAATCGTCTGTTTCATGTGCCCGACTACCAAAAACAAAATCTACATTATGAAAAATAATATTGAAAAATGCATTATCATTATACCACACTAAGCATTAAAATGTTTTGTAATGGTATCAAAGCCAAGTTGAAGTAATGTTCATAAGTCCTTCTGTGCAGTCAAGCTGGTCATGATTTTATTATTATTTTTTTCTTTCTTAAATAAGGCAGGTTTTCTCCACTGAGAAATGTCCTATTTTTAATGAAGCTCACACTATCTGCACAAATTCAAGGAGAGACACCTGGGATGTGGAAAGACAGGATGAAGTCCCTCTTCCACCTAATTCTCTCAGCCTCTTACATCCTATCGGAGCTGCTCCACTTTGTATAAATAACTGAATACTCATAGGAGTGAGATCTTGAATCAAGGTCTCCAGAACCTGATATGGGCATTCTACCCCTTCAGCTAGAACACAATTCTATTTCTGACCCTAGAATTTACAGAATGGATTTTTACAGCAATTTCTACAAAGCGAAACAACTCCATCAAGGGAAAACGACAAAGTTCCATGCTGGTAGCTAATGGTCTGGCGGTTTGGGCATTTAGTTTGGATACAGATTCAATTCCCTGGTCTAAACCAAGAAGAATAAAGAGTTGAGCCTGCATATACAGTCCCTTAGGTGACGGCCCTAGCTACTGTATTATATGCTATTTTAGGAGGTCTTGCTCATCATCTTTTCTTCAGTTCATTATACTAAGAGTAATCCTGAAAGTGCTCCAGGTGAAAAGGTTTTGTTTGAACTGTATTACAGTAATAATTTTCACTTCACTTCCTGAACCATTTAATTGTTTGAGATGAAACTTGAAAAGATTCTGTATTGTATTAATATTAGGTTGCCATCTCTACATACATGCTTACATTGCTTCTAAAAGTTCCAAATGCAGATGCATAAAGGTTGCTTGTAAGCCTGTACTTAGGAACTAAACAGTTGATCTGATTTTCAGAAGCAAACTGCCTGTATGAAGCTGTTCTTTATTGCCTTCATATTGCTGCCTAATTGTTTTGTGCTATCATTTTTTTTTCTAAGCAAAATCTTGGCCTGTGCCTATATTTGCATTATTTTGCATTTAATTATAAACACTTCAGTATACTTTCAATGATCTTAACAGCACCTGCTTATGCATTCAAGGAATAGTAATTTAGTAATTAAAGCTAATAAACAGAACTTTCTTAATTAAGCTGTGTAGCTCTGTGTTATCATACAATTTAAGCAAACCTGCGTTTACTTCAGTGTATAAAATAAGAATGCTTTTGGTAACTTGCAGCAATTTAGTACAGCCTTAGAAATAACGATATAATTCTTTTACCTTACCGAAATTCCATGTGCAGCAAACAAATGTGAATTTGTTTACTGTAATTTCAAAAGCACTTTAACTAAACAGTTATCTAGATTAAGAAAGATTTGCATTTGGATGCGTTTACTTCCTCAGTACAGCGGTGAGGTTTGTTTGTTTGTTTTTTAAATCAGAAGAATTGATTTACCACATTTAATTTTACTTCCTGTAACAGTCAATTTTTCAATAGCCTTGCCATTGTGGTGTCTTTTTTTTTTTTTTTCCCTTTTTTAAACTGTGCTTAAGCTCCTAAAATGTATCTATTGTCTACAATATAAATCTAAAGGAAGTTTATGTGCCATAATACAGTTTAAGTACATAAATAAAATCTACATTGTTTCCCCGTAAAGTAATCTCTTCTGTACAAATGCAGAAAAGCCTGAACTGAATGGATTCTATTACAATACAATATAGGATTTCATATTGACTTTAAGAAGCATTATCACCTCCTTGACTAACCCTTAGCTGCCAGCAGACGCTGCCTCAGGCCAGTACACACCTAATTGCTCGGTAAAAAGGCCGTTTCCCTACCTCATTGAGCTGGATGATGTGATAAATTTGCCTCAGGTACTCGCTGCCACCTGGTTTGTGGCAGATATCCAGGACCATCATGTTTATTTTCTGCTCAGTGAATCCAAGTGCAATGCCTTCTTCCTCTAACGGTGCACCTTCCACTGCAACCGAGCCACTGGAACATGGAAAATTGAAAAACATTCTTAAACTACTAAAAATCAAAATATTAATGCAAAGTCAGATAAAAACAAGTAAAAATCCTTAAACATTTGGCTTGCACAGCACAAATGTATACATTTCTGAAACGTTCCCGCTAAAAAATGCTAAACAATTAAATGACTATTAAAGATAACATTTTAGTATTACACAAATTTTACCGATTTTACAGAAAGACCAAAAACTTAAAACATTCTTTACTGTAAGGACATACAAGGAGCAAATATTTTTTTATTTTCTTTTCCACTAGAGAAGTATCTTTGCCATTCCCAGTAGCATTTGCATTCGATCTTTTGTACATTTTTCTTTGCCTGTCGCTGCACATATTAAAGCCTAATTAACATGTCAGAAAGGTAGCCATTACTCTAAGTATAGGTTAGAAATTTTAAAATGAAGTCTTTTTCTTTCCACTGGTATGCTGGTAACCATTTCAAAGGTACCTATTTGCCACTTGTTGCACTTTTTGCCCTGTACTTTTCCTTTTTTTCCTTCTTAATAATGTTAGTGTCCAACTGCTAAAAAAAGAGAGGAAAAAAAATGAAGGTGACAGGCCGAAAAGCCTCAAAAAAAATGAACATTCAGAACTCTGACCATTATTAGACTGCTCTCTGGATAAGAACATAAGTTACCAGCTCTGTAGTTGCTTAATATTGTAGACTGGCAAAGTATTAAGAAAAAAAAAAAAAAAAGAAGTACTAAAGATAATTCTTCCCTCCAATTTTTGAGCTGCAACACAAATGTATGTTGGTATCCAGACACATCAAGAACTTGAAAGACCAACTGAAAATATTACGCATTCTCCAATCTTTGTTTTGATTAATTTAAAGTCTACAAAATAAGCACTCTGACTAAAACAAACAACACCCTCCCCCCGCCCCCGACATTTTACTTATTAGAAGTGAAAAAATACAAATACTTTGGTATTATCAGCTGTAAGTTGCAGTTTACTGTTGAAAACGTGCCATGATTACCAAGTTAGTTCTGCTGAAAGTTGTTGCTTGACCTGAAGGCTCACTTAAATGCTGCACAGCTGCTGGACATTAAAGCTGATATTGCTTCCACATGCAGCTTCAGAACTTCCTACAGAGCAAATAGTTTCAAAATATAAACTATAATTTTGTTCTTTGCTGAATGGATGTAAGGGATACTCTGTTATTATGGTGTATTTTACGCACAAGCTTCAAAGACATTGATCTTTAAACTTAAAGCACGCGTTAGGCTGATGCTTCAATGTCACATATAGATATAACCTGAATTTCTTGTCAAACTTCTCAGCGATTGACATTGAAAAAGTTGAGGACCTCTGACAAAGGAGTGTATCAGTGTCAGCACCCAAATTGTATCCTTTCCTGTCCGTCAGTGTGCAGGTGAAGCAGATGATTGGATTCAGTCAGTGCTATGATTAATGAGTTCCTCCCTGGATTTGGGACTGCCTATCAATCATGTCATTAGGAAGAATGTGCCCTGAAAGAGGCAGACCTCAGCCAAGGAATAACTGCATTCATCTTAATCTGTATATGCACCCAGCCAGCCAAGTCAGGGTCACCATGATGAAAAACAATAATCTTCAACTCGACAAATTACTTTCCAAAGACAGACATTTCTTTTCTTTCTGAGCAGTGTGCTCTTTCAGAACCTAATGTGACTGTTTACAGCTCTGGTGCTACTATAAAGTGAAGGTTATTTTAATGAATAGTAATGTTTTCAGGCAGTACACAAGACAGGCAATGCATACAACAATCTTTCAATGCAATTTTTTTTCCCTAAAAACTAAGTTGAATTTGTATGCCATAATGCAATAACCTATATATGGCTTCACAAAAAGTGTGAATATATTCCTGATAACAATAATGTAACATAAAATCATGCAAGACTTGCTTATAAAATTCTGGTGCACATCAAAGTTGTTTTCCACAACTGGGTCTGTGAATCACACATACGTTTTTGGATTTTATTGTTTTTATTTTTCTTCCACACACTGTATATATTAAAAGTCTATAAACATGTATGAATATACATAAAAATGCATGTGCATAAATTTGCCCACTAAATGATTGAATTATAAAAGGTTATACAGAATGTATTTTTACACCGAATATAACCATTCTGATTTCAAACAAATCACATAAACAACACAGTAGTGTCCTTGAAAAAATCTGCCTTTAGTTTAGTGGATATGCCACCATTACCTAGTTTAAACATTTCAATTTCAGCTTTAATATATTAGTTTTATAATTCGCATTTATAATGATATTTTATCTCTACACTGCATATCTCAGCTACCTAATAAATACGTTTTTCTCCCAGTAATTGACTGTTGATACGTGTATACAAAATAGAAAAATAACATTTATTCTACACTCCTACTGTAGAAATCCCACTGAAGTTAGGAAACAGTTTCCTAGCTGCATCATATATCTACTCACTCGGAGAGTTAAGTAATGCATTCTTTAGTTTCTTAAGCTTACTGTTAGGAACCCTGATTGCAAACTGGTTCTCAATTTGGAAGACACTATAGACGTACAGAAAACATTTTTCCACAGTCTGATACCCGTTATGGATAATATATTTTGCATTTTTCTGATACGTTAGAAAATTGATAGTACTTTCAAATTCTCACCTTCAGCAGACTTGCAAATACTAAAGCTTTAGCTCTTAGTAGGTATTGCAATATTTGTCTTACACTGCATTTATATTATTCTTAAAAACACCTGTTCTATTGGTAAATTAGAAATTCTATTATGACACTATCCTATTAAGTATCTATACATTTTGTGCATCATAGTTTTTTGGTTCTGTTGTTCCATGATTGTTTCAGTGGCTGGCATCTGGCTTCAAACCTTTAATCACTTGATTAGAGCTTGTAAATTAGTATTAAATGGAAATGTAAAAGATCACAAAGGTCAATGTCAACGAGCATTTGTGTGACACTATTGCCATTTAATACTACTCTTGTTGCTTGACTACTTGTAGGAACAAGATCCTGTGCATTAAAGTGCTACATGAAAGCCTCTTCATTAATAGCAGTGATTCCTATCTACAATCACTACATTGTTTATTTATGCTGATAATTACTGTAACGATGGTAATGACTAGAACCTCTAAGGATATTCATGGAAATAAAACCACACAAACACATGAAAAAAAATAAAAAACAAACCACCCTTACTTTCAGTGCAGCCAACTGTTTAATTCACTAAGTCCTGTCACTCCAATAAATCCAATATTGGGAAGTTGACAAATAGCATTTTTACAGAGTGGAACACAACTTCAGCATTAAAACAGGACTACAAACGTTGACATGTACAGAACTTCCTGAAATATCATTATAAGGATTTAAAAACTTGCACCTAAATGTCAAATCTGCAGGGAAAGTTGGTATTTCCTCAGAAAGGCACAGCAGGGTACTTTCTCGTCCTGTTTTGATATATCCTACTTGCCCCCAGGGTTAGTTATGTTTTAAAAGTTACTTACTTTTTAATCTCAGATGACCATGGAAAGCCTTTTATAGTCCCTCTTAATTTAATCACTATAGCAAAACTCATTTATAAATGCATTGCGGTGCCCTGTTCATGTACCTGTTCATGTTCTGAAAGACATACTGACTAAGTTATCCACCTTTTTGGATGATCATGATTATAAGCAAAAATATGAAATAAAATATGAAACAAACTATGAAACATTCTAAGCACTATAAAAAGACTTTTGAAACAACTGTTTCAGACATGCAATTCACTTGCAAAAACATACTAGGACGCCATCAATATTAAGAACAAGTCTATTTCATATAACATAATATCATTGATTATCTAAACATTTTTTTAGTTGAACAACAGCCATAGACGTATAATTAATTCAGTAAAATAAAGAATAAACAATCACATTTGAAAAGCATTACATTCTTACCAGTCTGTGCTCAATTTTCTTGCCTTCAGCAACTGGCTTTCGATCCAGTTTGGTCTTTGCTGTTCAATGCTCTGTATAACCTTCTGGGTCACTTGTTTAGGACCACTTTTCTGTTTTCCCATAATACTTTCTAAGCACACACGAATTAAACTGAGTTTTTCTTTGCTCCATCTGTCAAGTGTTGCACCTGTTAAAAGTTCTGCAGTATTTCCATCCTCAAATATCCGACATATAATTACAATCAAGTTCCAGACAAGCAGACCAGCTTTCTTCAATTCAGCAAAGTTTCTTGACATTTTTCTCTCAGCCAGAAAAAAGAAGTACTTAATTGGGGGAGGCAAACATGCAATCACTGTAGGTAACTTGCTGATTACAATAGATACTGCCTGAGCTGCAAGCCTTGTGAAGCCTTAAAAAAAAAAAGAAAGAAAAGAAGATATGATTAACATTAACATTCTAGTTCTATCACAGCAAGCTTCTGAATGTTGTATGATAATTTCTAACTTTCTTTTGTACTTAAAATGGGTAAAGAGCATAAGTACTCAACACTGTAGCTTGACTTGTATTATGCTTCCTCTGTATAAAACCCCCAAAATCTAAACAGTAACACGAATTAGAGAACCTACAAAATATAGCATTTACACTGTGACTCTATTAACAATTAATCTTGCTGTGCACAGTTATTACAGAACAAATTAAGAACGCCCAGGTATTCTGAATGGTAAAAATGTTGCCTTCAAAACTGTAGTGCAATATTTTTTCAAGAGATGAGCATTGTACTGAATGGCTCAGGATATTGCATACATTCATAATCTTGTTTTCTATCGGTCCTTTTTTATATTCAAACCTACAAAATTTCAGTTTATCAGCTTTCATAAAAGAAGCACACACTACATAGCACACCATTTTAAGGACTACAGATATTAACAATAAGGATAAAAGCAACTACAGAAAATATGTTGTTGAAAAACCAAAGGCATATCTAAAATGAAACAAATGAACCAAAAGGTAACCTAGAATGCATATTCAAGCATGGATTAAAAACAACAACAACAAACAAAAATGACAAAAAAAAGAAAAGAAAAAGCAAACAAACCAAGAAAACCTTTCATCCCTTCCACTTTTAGTCTCAACCGATTAAAAAAAAAAAAAAAGAAAAGAAAAGAAAAAAAAAAGGCAGACTTGCTCACAAATCTAAGCCTTACTTCTCATCTAGTCATATCAGACCAGGCTTATCAGACCAGCCTGAAATAGTCATAGAAGTTCTGGAGTAAAGTTCATTTGTTGCAGTTAGAATGCCATGAGACTCAGTGAGAACACTGCTGCAAAAATGTGCATCAAGATGCTGAAGAAAAGATATATGGAAATAATAGACTGATGGCCCAGCACTCGGAAGCAGGCTTTCCCACAATCTACATTTCCAAAACTTTATGGAAAAATATACTACAGTGATTTGTATTGTATTGAAAATAATCAGGTGGCAATAAATTTCTGGTGAAATTCCACAAGTTAGTCTTTTGAAATGATGGAGGGCTTAGGCACTTATGAAAGTATCTTTACATCCTATCACCTTCGAAATATATCCTGTTATATACATTATTTCTCTTTCTTTAGTCAATTTTTCAATAGTCAAGCACCATGGAATTCAACACCAGTTTTAGTGCTATGCAAGAATAAATTGTTGTGCTGTGAAGTTGAGATGAAAAAATTGGTATAATTTCAGTCAACACTATATACCTAAATTTAAACTGTCCAGATTGAAAAGTTGATAACTACGAGAAGTTATAGCCATTAAGGCAAGAGCAGAGATATTATGCTTCACACTACCTTGAATCCCTCCTTACAACTGCCAGACGCTAAAATAAATAAATAAATAAATAAATTAATTAATTAAATGGTACTATTATTATCAGTACTACCATAAATTATTTTTTAAAAAGCTTCTTGGTGTATGCAAGGGTATAAGCCTTAAGTAAAAATAAACAAACAGCTGAATTTTAGTGCTAAACACTTAAAAAACAAACAAACAATCAAACAACAAAGCAAACAGCCCCCCCCCAATAAAAACAAAACAAAACAAAATAAAACAAAATAAAACAACAACAAAACAATCAAACAAAACAATCTACAGGATGTTTGGAATCTGTTTTCCTTAAGGTTAGATGGCAACACTCATGAAGTCTAACTATTTAATTTTAATATGTATACATTAAAGGGTTAACAAGCACATAGACAAATTTATGTGAGAGTATAAATGGCACCCACATTTCCCAGACTCCTTTCTCTTCATTTCCCGAGGTGTATAATTCCATTCCTTTGGAACTGTTTTCAGTAAACTTTCAGGAACTATTTGCTTGTGCTGATATGTTCCATAGTTTTCTGTTGCCTCCCATGAATGCATCAAAGAAATTATCTGCTTCACTATACCCTTGACTGAATTAATCAAAGTCAGCTTCAAGCATCTGATAACCTCTGGCTCCAACTCGCCACAACTGGAAACTTCAGAAGAAAGAATTATTAAATATTCAGTGAGTGTACAGTCATTTGTTCAAATCTGTTTCAGAAAGAAGTGTTTCAGAATTCTTATGGAAAGAAAAGTAACAACATTATGATTCAAAATACCTTATATCTATCAGCCTGTTACAAATTAAAGAAATAGTATAGAGCAAAACAATATAGCATCTTGTACCATCTTAATACAGTACTGACAGAAAATATAATTTCATTTTTCTCCTCTTCTTCATGGCTTCTCCATCAGGATTTTTTTTCAGAATTTAATCTAATTAATATTTTCCTTTTTATTTGGAGTACACTTAATTACTTGCTAGACATTAATGAGTCAAGCAGATATACCTATTTTTTATTACTTCCTTGTCTTGCAAGTATTAATACAATGGCATTTCTTAGCTAACCAAACTGTTTCATTAGAGAACAGCAAAGGAGAAAGGATACTTTGGCAACAAAAATGCATAAAAATAATAGTCATCAACAGAGACATAGCATGTTATCAGAGATTGCGTGTGGAAAATGGAACATCTTATATACAGTTATTGACATTACAACAAGTATCAATCTTCTCCACATTCTTAACACCACAGAGAACTGCAGTTTCTCCATTGCAATAGAGCAGCAGTTGTCAGGCAGAGTGCTGCAGGACATATCAGAGATATTTTTTGACATGCTTCCCACTAAGGTCCTTTGCCCTAACTTTTGCTTGTCTATGCTTTTTCTGGTCTAAGTTTTTTTCTTCTCTGCAGGGTCTTTCTCAAAGCTTCCTCACAATATTTCTATCTTTTTCTTCCTCTTAAGGCTCACATTTCCACTTTTTGTAATCCCATTTTTCTCAGAGGAATACCTGAGCTCTTTCACCACCATTATTTTCTGTTTTGTGATATTCTTATTTCTGTTACCTTCCTTCTGTTTTCTTTCTTCATTTTCTTTTTAGCCATCATGTGCAATATCATCCTTCTATACCTCATCTCTCTTTTCTAGTTGAATATGGCTTTTCCTTGGGGGCACCATGAGTTGCTACAATCATGAGGGCAAATCTCCCTCTTCATGGAAAATTAGGAGTCTGCCTTTTGGCAGCAGAGTCTATATGCCCATCACACTAGGCCTGCCTCAGCAGTAGTCCTTCCTTTTCTTCTTCCACTCCCCTTCAGTTGATTCTCACTTTTAAATGGAGTTATTAAATGCACAGGGACAGTGTAAGGACCTACAGACAATATCTGCTGCCAACCTGCTGGTAAGACAGACACTTAAGGAGATCCTGCTCCACCATACTGTTCTGTAACCTCTCTTTTCTCCAAAATTTCCACCATTCCTACAGTGACCTGATCGCTGAGAACAATTTATAGTATAATTTTGAAGAAACATACAATCATTCAATCAGATTTATTAGAGCAAAAATAATATGCACTACATGTCTGAAAACTGACAAGGTTTAACATCTGATTTAAAACACTTTCTAATAAACTAAATACCTGTCATGCTGTATAAGTAATCCCACAAGTGCTCTTTTTCCATGTAGGTCTCAAAAGCAATTCCTAGTGATTTAGGTGACAAAATGCAGTGAGATAATACTGTGAAGATTGTTTCAATCATAGTAGGCTCTTTTTTATTTATCTGTTCTGAGAGGGAACTTCGTTCATCGCAATTCAATACTTCACTTCCTTCAAAATAAATAAAACCATTGTTAACAATTTCCAAGTAATTCAAGTCATAGAAACAGATAGTATAAACAAAGAAACAACAACAACAACAAAACAAAAGCAAGAAAACTTTATCTGAAAAATATTTTAAACAATATTAATACTTATAGATACTGAAATCTTATCTCCCCTGCATAATGGCATTTGACTGTCCTTCTGAATTACATGTAGCCATTAAGAAAAAAAAAAACACACACTATGGAATATGCTTATTTAATTAAAAAACAAACAAACAAAACAACAACAACAAAAAACACAACACTTTAGTATATAACTGGAATTCAATTATTCACTAAATATTAATCAGAATTAGGTTGGACTATTTCCATAGAGTCACAGTCAAAAATTATTACTGCTTAGCTTGTCTCAACAATATATTAGCCTTGAAATTATAGAAATTGATTTGGTTATATAAAATAAAATGAAGTAACTGCTGCATACTCCCCAAACTGACTTAGATTTTTTTTTCAGCATAAGACGAAACTGAGAAGAAATCAGTTCTCTGAAACAAAATCTGAGCCGTTCTAAGATACAAACTCATATGTTTTTAAAGTTAACTAGTGATTTTCATAGATTGGAGTGGTAACAGGTTATATAACATATATTTCTAAATGCTTTTCATAATTTAAAAACATTCTTCCAGCTGAAGGATAAAGATGTGTTTAAACATTTCTACGGCTTTGACTTGTGCTGATGTTAGAGATGATTCTTAACATATGTCTGGGATATCCAGATGTTAATGATCCTAATAAATGACCATAACGAGAACCAATTAAACATTTTTCATTCAAATGTATAGTTTGCAAAACTGAAAGTTTCTATAAGACTGATTTAGATAGATTTATGTTTGAAAACGTCATTGTTTTATGCCAGTTTGGCTGGCCCTATCTTTTGCAACCTGTGCAGGAGAAAGATAAAAGAAACACGGTTTCTAGGCTTATTCTTCACAGTTGTTCAACCAGCCTTCAAAATCTACCACAGAGGATAACTACAGTTTTCCAACTAGCTCTGTGAATGAGTTGAGAACTTTGTAAACTTCAAGAATCTCATTTTAATCTCTGAATTCCTGCAATCTAATTCACATATTATTGTAAACCATAAAGATTTTGTAGTGAAACCTAATAGAAACAGCCCATAGGATGAAGAAATCTGAAGAATAAGACCAATCATTTCATAACCAACAAGCTCTCTTTCTCCCCTCTAGCCTACAAGGCCAAAGACAGATTGTCCATTAGATTTTTTGTTTAGTCAGATTTTTTACCTATGAGTTGAGTGAGCTGGCATACTGTGCTAAGACATCTTTCAATGCCAGATGCTCCTAAGTCAAATGGATTCCTCTAATTCGCACAAACCAGTGATATGTTGTCTAATATAGATATGACAAGGAAAGAACTGAGAAAACAGAAAAAGCAGTTCAGAAAGAAAAATTCAGAAGTACTCAAAACATAGGACAAAAATTTGAATTGAACTTTCATTATATTTACTTGAAGTAGTTTTTTAATTAATTTAATCAAATTCTAAGGTTTGCTGAGAAAAATCTAGATTTTTCTAAATCTAATTTCTAATTAAATTTCTAATTAATTCTAAAATTAATTCTGATTAATTCTAAAATTAAATTTCTAATTAATTCTAAATCTAATTACTAAGTTTTCTAAGTTTAAAAAAAATAGATACTACCTGAACTGTATTTGCAGAACATGATGAGAAATTGCTTTGTTTAAAGGGGCTTGTGACTTGAAATTAAAGCTATATTTGCTCTATGGTAGTGCCACATGGAAAGTTCAAGATACAGCTTCTTAACTTTTCTAATTAATTTGGTGATATCAATAAATTCAGGTAAATGGAAAGAAGTATAAAAGAATTTGGTGGGAGGGGGAAGTTGTAGATGTATCCTCTTACAACTGGTTAATAATATCATGTTATTAAGTAAAAATCTGGGAATCCACTGGGAAACCATTCCAAGGCTAAGCATTAAAAGATATGCATGCTTTCATCTGTTTTTTCTTGTTTTACCCTGAAGTAAATGTTGCCCTTATTGTAAGAAAATCTGACCCTTCAAAGCTCAAGATGAAATGTGGCATCCTTGAGTTTTCTGACTTAGAAATTGGCAGAATAATGTCAGCTGGTTTAAAGGTTTATCTAATTGATCAGTACAGCTGGTTAAATATTATGAAGTAGAGTCTACAGAAAGATATGTAGATTTCTCTTACCTTAGAATTTTTTTTTTAGCGTTTATTAGCTCACCTGTCATAACATTAAATATTCATCTTACTGTGAACTCCAATGCAGTCTTCTTGTTAATCATCACATAAGAACAGTATTTATATGATAGGCATAATATTTACTGCCCACTGATGCTTCCCTCTCTCTCTCTCTACTTTTTTTTTTTTTCCACTCACCACGTTTGTATATCAAAAGCTAATCTGTGAAGGCAATCTAAAGCTCCTATTGGTAGCTCAGAGGAGATGCTTCTTTTTCCTTTTAGAGGTACTTATATCCATACATAAATATGGTTATATACTTATGTACCTGTTAAATACAATCTTCTATTGGTTACTCCCATATAGTAAAATATTCCAAATGCACAGAGGATGCCAAAATAAATAAAATTTAATACAGTATTATTAATAAATACCTTCACAAGAATGTCATGTATTTAGTGAATAACACCTATGCTTTAACCAGTCACAAGGAATCATTCTTCTTATGACAAAATAATGCACTTAACCTCCAAGGATAGTACAATGTATTTTAAGGACATATCTTCCAAGAGGCAGACTTACAAGTATAATTTATCCATATATCTTTCTTACTGATAGAAATACCTCCCAGTAACTTGCTGACATTATCACACTTATCAAGATCTTTTCTGCTACTGGTTTAGCTATGAAATGAATCTTACTGAATTTAGAAAATCTGCAGTTTTTGACTGTAGACTTCTCTTTCCCTGTTGAATCCTTAGCAAATAGACAAGCTAGGAACAGTTACGCTGTATTTTTTGATGAAAAGAGGTAGTCAAAATTCAAATTTCTTCATGCTCTTTCAGCCAAGAAGAGAAACTGATGATAGAATAAGTTATTTCTGATACGGCTCTTTTATTTGCCAAGATAATACTTCTCTTTTCTTTATAGTTTAAATAACAGCAGCTGAAGAAAATACAAAGAATGCAAAAATTTTATTTGTTTATAGAACAAATACAGAAATATCGTTCAGCAAGCATTCTGTACTGCTTGTTTCTTTGCACTATACTCTCAGTGCCTCCTCTGTGAATGACTTTTTTTTTCTGCTCTGGCAGATGACTTTACTTGTCTCTCATAGACTTGCACTCTTCCAATGCAGTCATTCTCCAGTCAGCCTTGACTGTTAGAATCTCTTGTACATTTATACATAACTTCATTTCAGCAGAAAGTCTGTTATTTTAGGTTTTTATTCCAAAAATAAATTTTAGATCACATTACTTCTATTCTGAATGAAATGCAGATATTAATCCTACCCGTTTGAGTTCGGTAAAATAAAAATCATAACATCCTGCATACTAGCTGCTACCTAAGAATCCAATGAATCCTAAGCTTGTGACAAGTAAAAAGCACAACACAATACCAAAAAAGACTGCAGCAAACTTTTTATCATTTGTTTGTAAATTATTATCACAGTAGCAAACTACTTCTGTGGCTGCATATTCATACCTCACCAATCTCATACTATTTTACACTTGTTCAGCTTCTTATAGTACTTTCTCCCTGAACACAGCTTCACTGAAAGAAACAATAGTTTCTTTCCAACTATCTGGGAAGAAGCTTCCACTTAGGATTGTCCGAATTAATAGCTTGTGTGAAATCTTGTGTGTGTCAAATGGAAAAATCATCACTATCATAACATCTCAAAACTTGATTGTGGAGAGGACAGAATGCTGAAATTGTTGCTAAAGTATGATGAGGTATTATTGAATTTAGTCCTATGGCCACGTTACATTCTTTGTATTATTGTTTTGGGGATTGACACTGTACAGGTCACCCTCTTAAGTATTTTGCCTGGAGCTCTAATGTACCCAGAGATTCTTACAGGAACTGATCAGGTCTCTACTTTGAAAAATTAACCATATGATCATATCTCAAAGGCACGGAGGCATGCATAGACATATCACAGAGAGTATCTTCACATTTTATCAAGAGAAGGTGTGTGACTTTTGACAGGGCTTTATTACAGTCCAAATGGAAACTCTTATTTAATACTTTCAGAAACTCCCATAAAATCTCTTTGCCATTTTCTTTAGCTTATCACTGGAAAGTCAACAAAAGAAAAAGGATATCTGATTAAGATCCCTTTTCCATTGATATTCCATCTAGGAATACTTCATCCCAGTATACTCTGCTACTGTTTAGCCTCATTGTTTTTTCAAGTACAGTATCCACAAAAAATTACTGGTCAGACAGGTATTTGTAGCAGACACACCTTTAAAATAATTTTCTAATCTTCTGATGTTAGGCTGCCATGATACAGTTTGCAATTATGAAGAAGCTAAGAAAACTTTTAGGAGTTCTGGACTCTATTCTCGCAAGCCTCTATTTATCCTCATACTGGATAGTCCAAAACTATTTGGAGGAGAGAGATATCTCTGCACTAGCATCTCAGCTCCTCTAAAAGACATTCTGGTGCTCTCCTACCGAGGACAGTGTAATGCAGACTAATCCACGAGTTTTGTCAAAAAATTAGTGTGATTACATTTCGCCAGATCTATTTGTGGTGAAACCATAGGACTAGTATTTTTTCCAGTTGCTCATTAGGTTTTGTCTGAGGACTATTAAATCCAAGCAGTTATTGCAAGGATGTACAATTACATTCAAGTACTGAAACAGAAGTTTTCGGTTGTTATACAGATTAAGCCAATGGAAGAAGTTCCTTTAGGGAACATACATTTTCTTTTGTAACAGCTCGCTGCTCTTACTAAAAGTTGCCTGATTCCTAAGTGAGGTCAGCTGGTAAAATTACTAGCTTTTACTCTTCACCTAGAACAACTTACAATAAATCAGTGTCATTTACATGAAAATGCTGCAAAATGCATTGTAGCAGTTAAAGAGCTGCTTCACAAAGGGCAATGAATTGGAGTGGGCAAAAAAAAAAAATATCTTTCCATTCCACATATATATTATCAAGTCATTTCTCTTCAAAGAAATTGGTTTATAAAAGCATAGTCTGAGAAAAATCTTCATATCTATTAGTGTCTAGGGAGTTGGCTGCACCACGTAATTTTACTTTCTCAGTGGAAATCCTCCCGTCCCTGCCCCACTTGTGTGTGCAAAGTAAATTATCTCATTTTGAAGCAGTTCACATTTCTTTGGGTCCATTTTCAGATTTGTAGCCTTAACTTACCACAGAGTATTAGCAAATGTCACTATCAGTTAATACTTCAGTTTTAGTGAAGACCAGGATATCATTTAGGTTTTTAACTGTACAGGTTATACAATACCCATTTCCATTAGTCTCTCAAACAACATATTGTGCAAACCAAAAGCATTAGGTTAAACTGCCAATGGCCATGTCCTGCCGTGAAAGCAGTTTTCTTCCAGTTTATCCCCACGTGCCAGTATTCACTTTTAGAGTTGTATGTATAAAATGAAATTAAATCTGTGTATCAACTGGAGTCTCACATATTCATTATAAGAAATAAGAATTTTTAACAGGATTTCATTTCATTTTCATGAATTTGCTGGTACTATCTCCTCTTAAACAAAAGTATGTGTGAGACCTGAGGACTGATTGAAGCCCTTGGATGTACCATGTTGATGATTTCTCAGTGACTTTCTTATCTGCTATTGGTAAATGGTAAGGTTGACTGAGTGGTTGCCTGTCGGTATTAATCCTGTGCTGGGAAGGTGTAGTTCAATACAGCTACTGCATTTTGCTTTACTATGTGAAGAATAACTCATGGTTCCTGGAAATAAAGGCTCTCAAACAAGAACTCACAGACTGTTCTGCTGGCATGCTATGCATTTAGAGAAAGTGTAGCAGAATTCTCAGAGTTCTCTTTCACCTTTCCCTTTTTTATATCAGCATCTGCTAGATTCAATAACTCATATCACACAAGCACCATTTTCTTTATTCCTCTATTATTTGTTACTTGTCAAAATAATCCATTTCTGTTTCATATCCATGGGTGATAAAGCAATTCTCGTTAAAAAAAAAAATCCCCCAAGAAAATTGCAAAACCAAATGTTTTGTCAGAAAATTAAAACAGTATCAGATATTCATTATTTCTCCCTGGAAAGGCACAGCAAAGGCACATAGACCCTTAACTGACTCTAAAATATGTCTTAAAAAATTCAGAATGCTGTACATTGAAAACCAGTTCTGGGCATACATTACACTGTAATTAACAGTATTTCAGCATAACCAGGTTATTTAAACTTGTAGTTAAACTTGTAGTTTTAACTTTAAGTAAACTTTAAGTTTAACTTATAGAGGTCCAATATCCAAATCCAATTTTCCAGTTATTTTTGTAAAAAAAAATAGTTGGAAAAATAGGTCCATTTTCTCCAATGGCAATATTCACTGGAGACACATAAGTGGTTCAGTTTTGAGTATCCTGATTTACTGCTTTCCATATGTTTGGTGTGTCAATTTTAGAGTTGAGGAGCTTTCTACTTCTACGTACATTTCATATATCATGTTACACATAAAGTATTAAAAGTACAAAAATTTTCACCTGTTCATAGAGCTTATATGTGCATAACATGGGGTTTCAGTAGCTTCATCAAATATGATAATCTTCTTACAATATTTAGCAACACTAAATCACGCATACACACATCCTCTAAAATACTCTGAGACAACTCTGTAAATCCCAACAGTACTACCTATTATAATGAGGAAAATGTGTTAATTCTGACCCTTACCATGGTACAACTGTATGAGAACAATAGGAATAAAATTAAATGTGTTTGTATGATGCCTGCTAAGAATATCTTGAAGTATATCTATAGTACAAAAAAAAAAAAAAGAAAAAAAAAAAAAAGTAATCATATTGGTACAGTTTATAGAAGGAGAAAGAAACCCTGTGTGTAAAATCAAGAAAAATGTGAAAAGGCCCTTCCTATTCAAAGAATTCTTATAATCTAGTTAAAGGTTACTGATATATATATATACATGTATATATATTTTTTTTTTTGGCAGGCCAAATCCCTCAAAAACTACTGTTTTTATCTCTTTTTATGCATAAAATTGCACATTGCTAAAGTTTACTCTTGATGAGTACATAATTCTGGAAGTTTTTTACCATACTAAACAAAAGAAACCTAAACTGTCATTACTAAGATATAACTTTTTAGTCCATCCTTTCTTGTACTATCTTGTACTATATAACAGCTCACACTATCAAAAATTTTAGCTTATCTAACACCAGTAAAGTGGATGTATAGGAGAAGGAATAAAGATCACAATAACTTTACCATTATATAATTAAACCTCACTGAAATTTAGAAGATATGCATCATTGTGGGCTTCAACTTTATCTAAACTGAAAGTTTATTCATAGCAATACTGTAATTACATTAATAAATTCTGTGTAAATAGCACATTTTCTAACTCATAGTAGCATATATTTCCCTTAAGCTCAAGAGGTTGGTCAGTCAATAGATGAAAACACATTCTGTCAGTTCATCCTTGTGATAATTTAAACACCTACTAAAATTCAGTACTGGATAGTGCTAGAGTAAGAATATGATCCTGATCAAGCATTTGTCAATCTTTGTAAATGATGACACATATTTGAGTAGGTAAGTGAATGCAGTGCAGTTCTCAATAAGATGCATGACAGAAGTGGAAACAATGTTGTATCCCCAACTAATGTTAGACCACTTTAAAATGAAAAATTAAATTAACTGAATTAACTAAATAATTAATTACATTATATTTAATACTATGTGATCTAATAGCATATTTAATAAGTAGAGGGAATGTTTTTGCCAAACAAAGGTAAAAACTGATAGACGCTCATTCAATATTGCTGCAAAATTATGGCAAATGCATGATTATTCCACCAACTTTTCAACAATCTGATCATTCGATGCAAAAGGTGTTAAAAGGAAAGATGTGAGAGAATCTGTTGCTTCAAATACAATGTTAGCAGGATTAAAAGAAAATCTCATAAAACCATTCTTTTATTTGCCCCACTTTCATAATGACATTAATGACAGTATTAAGAAGAGGGAGAACATAAATGTACTACTAGAATACCTACAGTGATAAACATGTAATAACATAAACAAAATCTCTAAGAAGCTTTTCAGTGAAGAAACATAATTTTGAAAGTAATCTTTCAGATCCACACCTTTAAAAATCTATGTAAAGCAGTTGTGATATCAATGCACTGTTAAGTTCAGAGTCATTTAGACTCCTTTGCATTTAAGATATCAGCCTACTTTATCAAATTGTAGCCTGCTTTGAAGCTATGAACACTCAGACTGACTGAAAAAAAAAATCATTAAAAAAACAATGAACCTTTCTTCTTCTTTACTCACTCAAGAACTGTCCTACTGATAACTGATAACCCAAAGTATTTAAGTAGTTAAAAATGAATTTGTGTTTCTCGCTGATATACTTACAAGGATCAACAGCGTAAGCACTTACTTGAACTTCTCAGTAAAATTCTCACTAAGAGACAATCATGATGTAGCAAGGTTTCCAAAAGCAAGTGCAAATTACAGTGTGGCTGGGATAAGAGCAGTTTCAGTTGACCCTGGGCTGCCATTTCTCCGGCTGATGGACTCCTTTCAAAATGCAAGATAAAGACAGAATAATGCAGTTAATTTATCTATGAAATTAATATCCTTAAAGTGTGGATGTAATGCTAACTCCCTTAAATGTCAATTCCTCCAAGATTACTCTGAAAATTCTTTCATGCTTGCTTACTTTAAGGCAGCTCAGGGAAGGAATTACATTTAATCTCAACTAGCTAAAAGCAAATTAACATTTGGTAGTCTTCCAAAGTTATAACTGATACAAAGCAACTTCACTTATCTTTTTCACGGAACCATGTATAGCCTTGTTCTACCAGGCAAAAAGGAGTATTCTTGTGCTTGAATAAATTTCAGGCTATTATTCTTTAATTTACTGTCATGTTAATTGTTTAGTAAGAGCTCAGAACTGTCCTAAATGAAGGATATGAAACTGTTACTTTAAATAATTAAATAAATAAATAAATAAATAAAAGGAGGGAATACTCAAAGGGTCTGCAGGATTCTGCATTAGACTGAACAATTCTTACACATAATGAAAAATTCACCTGAAGTATTAGACTGGTTGGACTATACTGACAGCACAGAGATGTGAGAAAGCTTTCAAGGAGATTGTAGTTTTCTGTTTGCTGTTCCACGTTCTCCAGAAGTTTAGGTTTCCAAACAGAAATATTCTAGGGCTCCCTCTGAGCTCAGCCAATGTCCTAACACCAACCATTAGACTCATACTGGAGCAATTAAAATGATCGTGGATTTTTATTTCACCTTCACCAAATATTTTCTGAGTTCAGCAAGCAGCCTCCTTGGGACTGAAGTTCTTATCCCTTCCCTTCTTGTCTGGTCTGCTGCCTCTGAGAGAGCAGCGCATCTGGAATGCTTCACAGCCACCCTCGTAACATCTTTTTCTTTTCAAACACCCTTTTGATGTTTCCTGGACAAATCCTGGGACCAAAAAGCATGCACAGTTCTGCAAGTTCTGCAGGAACTACAGGGTAACTACACAGGTTAAGTCTGTTGCTGGTGGCAAAGTGGGGAATCACTTCCTGTGCTCCTCAGATTTTTTTTTAATCTATTATTTTCTTCTTTCAGACATTTTAAAAATGAAGTTTTCAAAATTGGTTTGTCAGTAAAATTTTCCTTGAAAGCCTAATTTTCCCTTATTAAATGGCATATACATTAATTTTACATTTAGACAAGATTTTGAGGGTTTTTGAAATTAAATTCTGACGTGTTTAGCTATTCTATTTATTCATTTTGGTTGCAAGTTTATACAACAATAGTTGCTAACTTTGAAAGTTTATGCACTGCATATGCAAAGTCTTATGCACATAAATTTTACACCTACCAGTTATAAAAACTACATATGTCTGGATGCATAAACTATGCAAGCACAAACATTTTCTGCTAGTACACAAACACTGTCAGCATCAGTTAAAGCCTTCTTCATCAGGATCTATGTTCTCCTGCCATACTAGAAAAGAATTAATAGGCACCTGCACATTTACTTTATGTGCCATTTATGTGCAGCTATTGGGACAAAACTGAAATGTTTTCATTCTACGTTGCACATTTCTGTGACCATCTGAGCAGTCCAAGTGTGCCACCACTCAACTCAGCTTGTATGTATGCATGAAAAGAGATGACTGCACAAAATCTTCACTGTTCATTCAAGGTTACTATATAGATAGTGTATAAAACTAAAACCTGGAAATGAAAATGCCTGTTGACATGCTTCTCTGGTTTAGTCTCTCATCTGTACGCTTCCATTACCAGAAATTATCAGGATGCCACAGACCTTGCAGGACAACCTTGAGGCAACCTAAGCAAACCAAACTTCCACAACACCACTTTCCTGCAGGACCTTTCTAGCACACTATTATGCCAAAACTTTGCGGTTAATACTGCAATAGCCAAGGGGGCTATTTAATAGCCAACAGTATAGGGGGATTTTACACACTTTGGCCTTTGGGATTTTAACAGTAAAGCCAATACCTCTGAGTAGCTAAGCAACATACTTGCCATGAAAACTCATGTACATCTTTTTTGATTTTTATCTCGTACATCATTTATAATCCTTGACAATGTAGCGCTGTCTCGACAATGGTGTTTTTGCACATAAGTACATATTGGATTCTAATAATATTTGTCAGAAATATATACACATATGCATTTAAATCTTGATAGAACTTGCAGCCAAAATAATTTTTCTATATTTAAACACACATTACAAGCATACTTTAGGGTTTGCATTCTTAGCAGTATTACTGTCTACACTTTCAAGATTCATACGTACATGAACTCCAATGCGTTTTAAGCACTAATTAGTTGTTTTTAATACATGTTTAAATTCAAACAATTACTATATTCACACCAGACTTGGTACTCTGGATGTGACTAAACTCAATATTTCACAAATTTAGTTAAATTATATGGGCCAGTTTCACTTTATTTAGCTTCTTCCTTGAATGCCACATGTTATGAAGTCTAATAAGGTCAGTCACTGCCTTCAAAATACAAGGAAATGGACAAGTTTGGTCAATTAGATTAATGAAGGATAATATTTTAAATGGATTCAGAAATAAATGCCATTTTTAGAATATTTCAGTTGAAATAAAACTTGTCTGTCATTGACCAGATGGGAAGTTATCATGTTGTAATATACACCCGTTCTTGGCTCCTCGAGCCTCTTGCAAATTGAAATGTACAATGGTGTGACTCACTTAGAGGAAAAATAAAATATAGCAGACATTCCCTACAGCCATGAAACTAGCACCAATAAATGCACTGAGAAGTTTTGTAATGTGCATATGGAGAGGCATATGTTCTCCCATCCTCGTAGCTCAGTACTAGTGAAAATAAGACTAGCCTCATAAAAAGTGACAAAAGGTGAAGTACATATAAATATCACACATATAAATGTTCAGTTTTGTACAGTAGAAGAAAAAAAAAAAGAACTCATTTGCAAAGGGTATGATTACGAACCCCAAATGAAGCAAAGAATGAATCACAATTACCACTAAAGGAGCTGTAATATAAATTATAATCAGTAATTATTTGTTTTGATAACCAACTATACAAAATGGGGAAAAAAAGAGAAAACCTCAAATGATAAATTCAACGTTTTATAAGGAAAGTTGAAGTCAGATAGATAAAACACACTGTAACCATATAAATATATGAGAACTAATGTAGAAAACCTGGTTAAGTAGTGAATCTGTAAAAAAAATTAACAATTGTAAACAAATTTATTTCTAGGAGAACTTTCTCCTGAAATATCAAGGTTAGAAAGAGCAAATACTTAATATTTATATTTATGACAGACTAGAGTCTTCAAAATCCACTTAAAAACTAGGTGCCCACAGCTGGGAGCTGTACAATGGCCTCTGCTTTCAATTTTGGTACAGACAATTAATATAAATATTTATTAGCTATGGAAAGAAAAAGCATAAAACAATCAAGGAAAAAGTAGGATCCTCTAATTAATAGTTTTCTGCAATATGCAAACATAATGTGTCTTGTTATTATTCTAAATGCAGTATTTCAAGAAAGAAAAACTTCCATATCAAAAATATACAGTGTAAAACCAATAACAAATTTATAACACCTCAGGACATGTTCCTCAAAATTACTTAACATAATTTTTTTTCTTTTTTTTTTCCTTTTTTATCTGAGCACCTGAAACGTGTGCTGTTAAAAGAAGACATTAAGTATTTTACCAACATAGTTCACTCATTATCACAAAGACAGTACATATACATAGACTATTATTACACAGGCACATTAACAATATGTTTTCAGAGTTGTCCTTCCTTTTGGACTTCTCATTTTCCCAGAAAAACAAAACAAAACAAAACAAAACAAAAAAAGACACCTCATTGGCTGGGGAGATGTATGCTTTCTCACCTTTCATCCAGAGAAAATAGGTCTGGAAAAGTTTTTTACTATTTATTCAAAATAAATCTGCCCCAAACAGCATCTACAAAATCATAATTCCACCTCAGAAAAGAGAACTCTTTAAGACTGAAGTAGTATCAACATTTCCTTTAGATACTTTTATGCTGCAAAGTGTACTCACTTATGAAGTCATCTTCCAAAATTCAGAATTCACACCATAATTTAAATTCTGAATACTAGCCTTGGACTAGGGGATCAGAAAAATGACTTTTTTTCTCCTGTGAGTCCTTAATGAAGGATAATTTTTCTCAGAAATAGAATACACGCATTTTTAAGTGATCATGTAGTCATTCCCTCTCCTATACCCTCCCTTTCCTCTCCTTTCTTTCCATCCATGTGCAGCTTACAAAACCATTGACAAATTTCAATGAAATTTGATTCAGAGGTAGAGATCCCACATACATATTATCCTTCAAGCTTTAGAAAAACTTAAATGACTACTTTGAGCAGAGAAAAGCACAAAATCTGAATTCAATAGGTAATTCATTCTGTGGCATTTCAGTAGGCCAATCACACAACTTTGACTCAGTCACAGCATCTATTGTGTTATTAGAGGCACCAGGAAAGGACCTAATACTGCTGACATGAAATTAGGGGTGAGGGGTGGAAAGAATACAGAATGTTCTGCACAGTTTGGGATAAAATCATAGGGAAGGTACTATGATTAGGAAGATAAAAGGTAGGAGGTCAAAAACTGACAGCATGTTGGACTTCAATAGGTCACCTCTCAAGTGATAACATACTTCCCTAAAAAATAAAAATACTTTCTCAGAAAACATAAAAACAACTCACAAAAACAGCTTTTCACAAAAATGGAAAGTGAAAATCTCTTGGGAAATAACTTTTGAAGAGGAGGAGGAGGTGAAGGGGTTAGGAGAGGATCTACGCTGGTGTGGGAGTGCTTCAGGTTCAAAATTAGAAAGGGAATGACAGCACAGCTGGTAGCATATGTCTCATATGTAACTTGTCATTATATGCAGTGACACAGAAAAAGAAATTAAGCTTTTGCCTCTAATCATGCAGTAATCTCCCAAAAAATCAACTACGATCAAGCAGCATATATTTGATGTGTTATTTATATATCGGACCCTTTTTTAACCAGCAATCAGAAACAGAAAGACATACATTCTTTATCTCCCCCTTAATTATAAGTCTTTGAGAACTGCACCTGTGCTGAACTACATTATTGTCAAGAGCTATATACTCTAATTAAAGCAAGAAAACCTTAAATACAATTCAAATATCAAACATAATGAATATATGGGCAAAAAACTACACAGTACACTGCTTTCAATGTGACCTTTCTTATAAATTCTTAACTTTGAAGACTAGGGGAATCTGTAACGAATATTCAAAAATGCTTCTATATTGTTTCATCAGAATATTAATTAGACATGTATCCAGACATAATCTTTTCCAAACTATTTGATTAATGTTGACTATCTGGTAGTTTTATTAAAATCAACTTTTGTTACTCACTTCAGTAAGGAAGGAAAGGATGATGGTATGCAAAATAACCAGTGTAATGGGTGATAAAAGTCTTTGGAAATAACTTGAGGAAGATGTTCTCCAGAATTGTTCATAAATGTCCTGAAAAGAAGAAGAAGAAGAAGAGAAGAGAAGAAGAAGAAGAAGAAGAAGAAGAGAAGAGAAGAAGAAGAAGAAGAAGAAGAAGAAGAGAAGAGAAGAAGAAGAGAAGAGAAGAGAAGAGAAGAGAGAGAGAAGAGAAGAGAAGAAGAAGAAGAAGAAGAAGAAGAAGAAGAAGAAGAAGAGAAGAGAAGAGAAAGAAGAAGAAGAAGAAGAAGAAGAAGAAGAAGAAGAAGAAGAAGAAGAAGAAGAAGAAGAAGAAGAAGAAGAAGAAGAAGAAGAAGAAGAAGAAGAAGAAGAAGAAGAAGAAGAAGAAGAAGAAGAAGAAGAAGAAGAAGAAGAAGAAGAAGAAGAAGAAGAAGAAGAAGAAGAAGAAGAAGAAGAAGAAGAAGAAGAAGAAGAAGAAGAAGAAGAAGAAGAAGAAGAAGAAGAAGAAGAAGAAGAAGAAGAAGAAGAAGAAGAAGAAGAAGAAGAAGAAGAAGAAGAAGAAGAAGAAGAAGAAGAAGAAGAAGAAGAAGAAGAAGAAGAAGAAGAAGAAGAAGAAGAAGAAGAAGAAGAAGAAGAAGAAGAAGAAGAAGAAGAAGAAGAAGAAGAAGAAGAAGAAGAAGAAGAGAAGAGAAGAGAAGAAGAAGAAGAAGAGAAGAAGAAAGAAGAAGAGAGAGAAGAGAAGAGAAGAAGAGAAGAGAAGAGAAGAGAAGAGAAGAAGAGAAGAGAAGAGAAGAGAAGAGAAGAAAGAGAAGAAGAGAAGAGAAGAGAAGAGAAGAGAAGAAGAAGAAGAAGAGAAGAGAAGAGAAGAAGAAGAAGAAGAAGAAGAAGAAGAAGAAGAAGAAGAAGAAGAAGAAGAAGAAGAAGAAGAGAAGAGAAGAGAAGAGAAGAGAAGAGAAGAGAAGAGAAGAGAAGAGAAGAGAAGAGAAGAAGAGAAGAGAAGAGAAGAGAAGAGAAGAGAAGAGAAGAGAAGAGAAGAGAAGAGAAGAGGAAGAGAAGAGGAGAAGAGAAGAGAAGAGAAGAGAAGAGAAGAGAAGAGAAGAGAAGAGAAGAGAAGAGAAGAGAAGAGAAGAGAAGAGAAGAGAAGAGAAGAGAAGAGAAGAGAAGAGAAGAGAAGAGAAGAGAAGAGAAGAGAAGAGAAGAAGAGAAGAGAAGAGAAGAGAAGAGAAGAGAAGAGAAGAGAAGAGAAGAGAAGAGAAGAGGAAGAGAAGAGAAGAGAAGAGAAGAGAAGAGAAGAGAAGAGAAGAGAAGAGAAAAACTTCTGAATCACATGGGACATTGAAAATCCTTTTGAATCAATAATACAAATATATATATCAATAGAAGATGGAGAATCCCTTATGATATCTAGCACTACATATATGTGCGCATATATGTAACTGCAGATTTATTGATCTTATTTGATGCTACAAAATGTCATTCTCATTTTATTTTGCTTTCACTGTTTGTAGCTCAGTATCTAGCACTTCCAGTACAGTTAAAGCAATTGTCTTCATATATTTAGTCTCATATAGCAGGTTTTCAAACTATATTTTAAAATGCATTGAATAAGCAAATTGCTCTTCAGCCATTTATTTCTATTGCTCTTTTGTTTTTGCACAATACATGCATCATATTATCAATATATCAGTATCATAAACATAAGTAAAATATCTTTTGAAATTATAACGGTTATCTTTTGCATTAACATCCAAATAGACATAGACTTTGGATGGAACTGGAAAAAAATGAATCAGAAGACTTAGATCTCCTTCACTGGCTTGTAAGATATAGATAGAATAGTGGTGGAAATATCTGCTGTTTTTTTTTAAAAAAAATAAGGACTGCCGAAGAATCAGATAAATTAGTTTTATGTCACTCCTCCTCCATTACTTCTCTTACCTAAAGGCTGTGAGAGGCAAAAATCACGTTCAGTGAACTGATAACAAAAATTAACTATTCTTATTTGTTACTGATGTTATTTGATTATAAAAACACATATGTAATTGTAAGGACAGAAATGATATAATTAATACTTGACTTAAATTATTATTTAAGAATTATTAAATACAAGAATAAAAATTAATAAATATATGAGTATTTGTACAACTCTGTAGCAACTACAATGAAATAAACTGTGATAGAAATGGATGTCCCTTGGTCTCATCTTTTTTTACTCTCATTTACAATAAGTGCAATTTCTGCAGAAGGGATGTCATCCCTTACATCCACACTCCATTAATCATTATAAATTATCACTCCTTTTGCAACTCACTTTTTGACTTACTTGGCTGTGAATGTTTCATTTTACTAACTTTCCTTCTCTAAAGCTTGTTTCTTTATGTATCATGGCTGAATTTTCCAAGTTACGTTGTGGAAAAATTGGTGGAGGTGACTTATTGAAACTAAAGGTGTGTTCACATCTTAAGAGAAGGTTCAATATTGAGGATATTTTCAGGGTGAGAAGTGGTAGATATGCAAGGAGTCTGTTCCACAACAGTCCCCCTGGCAATATAATCTGCAGCCTTAAACATTGGGAACACCAGGGGAGCTTGGTGTGTGGATTCTAAGAGAAATAGCACAGAGAGTGGAGCGGAGTGAAGACACCACAACCAAGCTCTGTGCTATCACTGCAGGGATGGGGAGCCTGATGGTACTACGGGACTGACAGACTGCATAGCCAGCCCTGAGCCAAACTGATCACAAAATTATGTCCTCTGGTGAACTTTATTCATTATAAGTTCATTACAATGACAAAATACACCTCCATCCCAAAGGCTGCGTGCCTCCAAGGTGCAACCACACCTCAATGAGCATGTGCTCTGAATTTCTCTGAGCCTGTAACTTTAAAGCAAAAGCAAGACAATTTTTTACCAATCATAACAAAGAGCAACTCAAGCTCCACCTAAAAGCAGGAACATAGTGAAAAAAAAAGGCTCCAGAGAGGAAAAATGTTAGATGGTTTTTAAAGTTGTTTAATGTTGTAAGACAACATCGCAGACAAGTCAGGAGGACATCACTGAGTTTTGGGGTGGGCTCATGGGCTGTACCTCTCTTCCCCCCCACAGGGATGCCTACTGGGTCAGACTTGAACCCTTGGTTATACCTAGTGCTTCCCCAAGAAACCTAACATTCTCTATAGAGTTGTTTCATAAGCTAACTTGTATGTAGCTGGTTGTGTTAGTCATATTGTTGGTATTTGCACGTGCTTTGCAGACAGTGTCTTTGTCACCGGCAATCCAAAAGAACCTGTCCTCCTGTAGCTTCAGTAAAGTACACCAGTTGTTAATCTGCTAAACTGAAGGTGTATTGTATTATTTGTGTGTTCGTGATTGTGGTAATTTGGTATATTGGATGCGACTGGACTTTAGTGCTGAATTGGGCACACTGAGAATCCAAGCCAAACCACCCCCAGCCCCTCTGATATCTGAGAACAAGTTGGGATGCAAGGGGGTTCAGGTCTTGCCAACGTTCTTTACTCTTTAACACAACATATGCAAGAAAGGTAATTACCTTTAAAAATGCCAGTTCTGGGCTCTAGAACTGGCATTTTAGTATATTTGCTTTACTTTCTGGAGAGATTTAGTTTTATTCCCAATTTTCAGTAAGAATTCTTTCTGTTGCAGTAAGAGGTGAAGGACATTTAAAATATCTAAGGAAGAAAGATGAGGTTTTTCTCAGGACAGGAGAATCTTTTTATATGGCATAAAAAAGTCACCGTCACAACATAGAAACAGTGAGAGTAGATTTAAACACTTAAAACTGGAGATAGAATGGAAACCAATTGGAATACAGTCTCAAAGATTTCCTTACCTAAAATATAAAATTTCCTTTTTCTTATAGGGTGCTGTATCACAGTGGCATTGACAGTATTTGTGTTTTGTCATTTTATTATTTAAAATTACTTTTAAACGTTTTTTCACAGTTGTATATCTGTAATTTAGAAGTACAGCTACAATGTCTATAAGGTCACTGTTTGCCCATATGACTGCAGATGAAAGAAAATTACACTCTGCTTGAGGAAGACAGGTGTAGAGCTTCTGAACTCCTCCAAAAGATAAGGAGATTTATCTGGAAATTACTGATCAAACAAAGCTAGTAGAAACAATGTATTACAGACTTTTAGAATGATCTTAAGTAAGCAATATCTGAGCAGAATGGTAAGCATATTGTAAATCTGTACTCTTTGTGAATTCATGAAAAATTAAAGCTGAGATCATAATGTAAATAAAGGGAGTACTTAAACAGAAAAATAATTATTTTAAAAACAGTAACTTCAACAGTCTGAGAAAATTCAAGAAAAAAAATGTTATTGTCTCTCATTCCCTGAAATATTTCTCTTAATATAGCAAAGGACCGACTTCCTACAAGAAAGAATGATAGATACAGATTGGGTGGCTATCAAAGAAAAAAAAAAAAAGAAGAAAGAAAAAGAAAAAAAAAAAAAAGACCACATCTTGTCTATGGATTGTGTATGAACTCTTTTAGAGATTTCAGGCTAATGCAGGTTGTTAAATATGGTGTCTTAGCTGTCTCCTGATGACAAGCACAGGGCATACATTTGGCCTCTAAGGCTTAGAGCAAAACCTCTTTGCAAATTTTGAAACTGACATGGAGAAAATGTGATGGTTTAAAAAATTATTTAAATTTTACTACCTTCAAATACTATAAAAAGTGAAGTGTGTAATGATAATAAAATGGTGCCAGCAGTACTCAGTGTCCACTGCTCGTTATGTAATTCTTACCAGAACATAAGGCAAAACCAACCCTCTGCCAGACTGTTTAAATCAACTACTCTTCTGACAGAAGTGTAATAATAGGTAGTAGGAAATTTGTTTTGACTACAAGATATGTTAAAGCAGCTGCTTATAGTCTCAAAGCAGTGGATAGCATCTGTGAAAGTATTTAATACCACAGCAAGATTCCAAGTTACAGGAGTTTTATTCTTCTGTACACTATGACAAGGTGAGAATTGATCTGGTAAACATCAGTGCAGGTGTGAAATAATGAAATGCCAACAAGATGTATCCTAATGGTATTTCCTTGTAGACTTTGAAGAATTTAGCTCTTTATAGGGAAGAAACAGGACTAACAAGTGACTCATAAGGTTAAGGGAAATATTTTCAGTTTTTTAAATTTTTACCCAATAGACAGCAATTTTACCAACAGAATCTCTAAATTCTTCTCTCAGAATTCAAGTCATTGGCCTGATTTTTCGTTGAAAAAACAGGACATAATAATTTGTATTACAAAATCATGAAAAGCTGCATCCACCTTACTCTTTATGATCTTCACTAAAAGAAAAATTGTGATCTCCTACTCAGCACAAAATACTAAGGAATATAATATATGTAATAATATATAACACATTCTACAAGCAGCTGGCAGAAGTGTCACAATCACCAGCACTTGTTCTCATGGGGGACTTTAACTTCCCAGACATATGCTGGAAATACAACACAGCCCTGAGGAAGCAGTCCAGGAGGTTCCTGGAGTGCATGGAAGACATCTTCCTGACTCAGCTGTTAATGAGCCTACCAGAGGGGGTGCTCTGCTAGACCTGCTGTTCATGAACAGAGAAGGACTGGTGGGAGATGGGGTGGTAGGGAGCTGTCACGGGTGACCATGACATGGTGGAGTTCTCTATTCTTGGTGAAGTCAGGAGGGGCGTCAGTAACACTGCTACCTTGGACTTCCGGATGGCAGACTTTGAATTGTTCAGGACACTGGTAGGGAGGGTCCCTTGGTAGTCAGTGCTCAAGGGAAGAAGGGTCCAGGAAGGCTGGATACTCCTCAAGAAGGAAGGGCTCCTTCAAGGCACCCTTCAAGGCGCAGGAGCAGGCTGTCCCTGTGTGCTGTAAGATGAGCTGTCAGGGAAGAAGACCGGTGTGGCTGAACAGGCAACATTTTCTGAGTGTTCAGGAGAAAAAGAGGGTTTATGTCTGGCGGAAGAAGGGGCAGGAACTCGGGGGGAGTAGAAGGAGGTTCCCAGCATATGCAGAGAAAAACTCAGGAAGGCTAAAGCCCAGCACAAGCTCAACCTGGCCATTATGGTTAAGGATAATATATTTTTACAAATATATTAACAGTAAGAGGAGGGCCAAAGAGAATCTCCATCCTTTACTGGACATGGGGGGGAACATGACTACTGAGGATAAGGAAAAGGCAGAGGTTCTTAAAGCCTTCTTTGCATCTGTCTTTACTAGTCAGGCCACTTATCCTCAGGGTACTCAGCCTCCCGACCTGGAAGTCTGGGATGAGGAGCAGAAGAAAATCCCCACAGTTCAGGTGGAAACAGTTAGAGACCTGCTGCTCCACCTGGACTGTCACAAGTCCATGGGGCCAAATGGGATCCACCCGGCGGTGCTGAGGGAGTTGGTGGATGTGATTGCTGGGCCGCTTTCCGTCATCTATCAGCAGTCATGGTCATCCGGGGAGGTCTCAGATGACTGGAGACTTGCTGATGTGACTCCCATCTATAAGAAGGGCTGCAAGGAGGACCCAGAGAACTACAGGCCTGTCAGCCTGACCTCAGTGCCTGGAAAGGTGATGGAACAGGTCATCTTGAATGCAATCACACAGCATATGTGGGACAACCAGGGGATCAGGCCCAGCCAGCATGGGTTCACGAAAGGCTAGTCTTGCCTGACCAACCTCATCTCCTTCTATGACCGGGTGACCTACCTGGTGGATGAGGGAAACGCTGGTGATATAGTCTACATCAAAAAGGACAAAAAAATAATAAAAAAAACGTACAGTCAAAATGCACCTTTGTGGATGACACTAAACTGGATGGAGTAGGTATGGGAGTTAACAAACAGCAGAGTGATGAATCAAAGATGAGAGGGCCATCAGAAAACTCACAGAGTTCACTGAGGTAAAGTGCATCTTTACTAATGTAATGATGAGGTAACGTGCTCCAGCAACAGAACAATAATAACCTAGGCTGGGAACTGATTACCAACCTTACAGAAGAACCTGGGTTTTATGGCCTGTACAGTGTTGAATATGAGGCCACAGTGTAGTCTCATTAAAAATAGCACAAACCATACACCAGGCTGCATTAGGAGGAGTACGGCAAGCAAACTAAAGACCGTAATTCTCTTCATCTACCTGACATCAGTTAAGCCAGATGAAAGAAGTGGATGATGTCATTGTGAGACCTCTCTCAATTATTTTTTAAGGATCTTGGGAATATGGAGAGGTCCCACTTGACTAGAAGATGGCAAATATTGCCCCAGTTTTCAAGAAGGGCAAGAATGAAGACCCTGGAAATCACAGGCCTGTCAGTCTCACTTCAATGCCTGATAAAATTAAAGATCATTCTGGGAGTTACTGAAAAAACATTTGAAAGACAATGCATTTTGCTGATAGCCAACACCGGTTCACAAGTGGTACCATTGTGCTCAACTAACTTAATTTCTTTTAACGACAAAGTTACCCATCTAGTCGATCAAGGGAAGCCAATAGATGTTATCTTTTGGATTTCAGCACAGCTTTCAATACCATCTCTCACATGTATTCTTCTGGACAAATGTTCAGCACACAGCTAGACAAATACATAATTGAACAATTGGCTGGCAGGTTGGGCTCAAAGGGTTATAGCAATGGGGTTACAGCAGGCTGGCAACTGGTCACTGGTAGGGCTCCCAATGGATCCATTTTGGTGCCAGTTCTCTTCAATGTTTTTATAAATGATCTGGATGCAGGACTCAAATGCATACTAAGTTTGCAGATGATACTAAATTAGGAGGAGCTGTTAACTCTCTTGAGAGTGTAGAGGCCTTGCAGTGAGATCACAGAATCATAGAACATCCTGAGTGTGAAGGGACCCACAAGAATCAAGTCCAACTCTTGGATCTACACCTGACCACCCAAAATCAAACCATATTTCTGAGAGCACTGTCCAAATGCTTCTTGAACTCTGCCAGGCTTGGTATCATGACCACTGAGAGAAGAGATTGGTGTCTATCCCTCCACTCCCTCTTGTGAGGAAGCTGTGTCCCACCATGAAGCAGCCCCTCAGGCTCCTCTAGGCTGAAAAAAGCAAGCGACTTCAGACTCTACTCATACATCTTGCCTTCTAAACCTTTCACCATCTTCGTAGCCCTCCTTTGGACAATCTCTAATAGTTTTATGTCCCTATACTGTAGCACCCAAAACTGCACACAGTACTCAAGGTGAGGCCACACCAGTGCAGAGCAGAGCAGGACAATCACTTCACTCAGCCATGCTGTGGCCGATACACCCCAGGATTTGATAGGCCCTTTTGGCTGCTAGGACACATGGTTGACTCATGTTCAACTTGCCTTTGACAATAACCCCTAGATCAGTTCTGTGGGGCTGCTCTAAAGCCTCTTGTCCCTAGTCTGTATGTACAGCCAGGGTTGTCCCCATCCCAGGTGAAGAATCCTGCCCTTGTTCTTATTAAATTTCATGTGGTTGCCCAGACCTCTAATTTGTCAAGTTCTCTTTGCAAGGCTTCTCTACTCCCATGGAAGTCAATGGGTCCTCCCAATTTAGATCTTGATATTTACTTACTAGAAGTGCTCAAGGCCAGGATGGATGGAGCTTTGACTAACATGACTTAGCTTAAGAAGTCTCACCCTGTAGCATGGTAGGCCCCTTCCATCCCAAGCATTCTGTGATTCTGTGACTATACTGAAGTCACTTCAGAAAAGCCAGACAAGAGTGGAGAAAAATGAAACATAAAAAAGAGTGAGGGCTAAAAACTGACGATGGCCCAAGATTCACAGGTGAATCTTGCACACTTTTCATACAGAAAAGATACTAAGTGACAGTAGGAAGCACAAGGTCTGATCTGAGAATTAGGAAAGAGAAACCATCTGCCAGAATCAGTTCATTTAAATTAAGTATATTATTAATTTTTCAGCACCCCTATTATTTTTGCTGCATTTGCTGCATAATAAAGATTCTTGAATAATTCTAATTCCCTTGAAGTAATAGCCAATACCACATCTCTAGTAAGCTGGAAATTAGCCAGTACTATTATTAGTAAACTCCTGAAACACAATGGTCTGTCATCAACACTTTTATGATTACACAGGACTTTCTTAAGCAGTCCAAAGTTTAATTTAAAACTATCCCCTGCAGGGAAATCTTGTGATACAAATAGAGAGCATGATAGATTTAATAGCAAAATCTTTACTTCACTTCCAGTTAATTTTACCGAAGTTTTCAAAGGTATAGAATGAACATAACAGATGGAAATTTTGATTATACAGCTGTAATTCTAAAGAGAACTGATGAAGGATTAATATTCCTTTAAAATCATGCATAACCTCTAAATTTGTTATTGATAGATTCTTAATGTGATGAACTACATATAGCTCAGTAACTAACGAACCTAGAAATTCAACATAAAATTTGGTATATGAAAGCACTACCAGTTGGATATAGTCATTTGAGAAACTAATCTGGTAAACCTGTCTTTTCTTTGTAATCTGAAATATAATTAGTGGGTTAGGTTACCTGACAAATATTGGTTGTAATGAAACATGCACTATAAAAGAACTGTTTTGATATAGAGTCTCATAGGGTTTTGAAAACAAAAGTGCTGAATACACAGTTCATAAAATGTATTCCTTTGAACTCAGAGAAAAACCATGCATCATCTCTCTAACAATGATTTTCAGTTTTAATGTTATTTTTATAAACATATAACAAAATATGACATTTTTTATATTCTTCTTAAGCAAAATTTGTCAGCTTTGTTTGCAATTTGCAGAGGACTTTGTAAAAATGTTATATCCTGTACATGTCAAGTTTTTGATATTTAGAAAACCAAATTAGTATCCTGAAACTTAAATGCATAAGTATGAAATCTATATGACCAAGTAGTAAATCTGTAGCATTCTCAGACATACATATAGTCTGATTTTGGGGTGGTCCTGTTCAGACCCAGGATTTGGACTTTATGATCCCTGTGGAACCCTTCCAATTCAGGATATTCTATGATTCTATGATTTTACATAAAATACAAAATACTCTCACCCTCTTCATTGGTACTTTACACTGGAACTCAGTGAGTTCTGAGGTTGGCACACATTTTTTATCATTCCAGGTATACATAAATCTGTAAACAACATTGATTAGTGGAGGAGACTGGAATAGCTAAAAGGGACAGAATACTTATTTTAGTCCATAGATCTAAGTGCTTTCACAAAGGAAAGGTGACATGTTAAAACTGACAGTAGAAGCAGTTACAGCTACCACAATGTCCATTGCTGCCCACCTTAGTTTTGCCACAGCAGCATTACTTAATTTGTTCATGAGGCACTCTCTTAATTGGTATCTACATAAGCTTGAGTTATATAAGATCACATACCCAGTTACAATCCACTTTTGCATGTTCCACTAATCCCATAAATATTGAAATGAGACCACATATGGCAACAAATATGTAGTTAAAGAAACTTACACTAAGGACTCCATCTTCCTCTTTGTACCACTAGTATTACTAAGAATATTCTTATTTAGAATAATAAAATAAAAAACAGTTGAATAGGTTTTGACTTTTTTTCATTTTCTAATATACAAATTTGAGATTTCTCTTTGTATTTTCTCTTACAAAAGAATTTACTTCTGAATTTTTAGCACCAAAAACAATTGAAGACTCAGATCTAACTTCAGTGCAAGTAATGTCTCTTTTAGTTTGCATTAGTGACTTCTGAAGACATAATTTTTATAAAGATGGGAGTTTTGTACTCTTTCTCTTAAAAAAAATATTTAAAAATTGCTAACACTTGCTTGTCATGTAACCAGATAATAATTTCAGTAAATTATCTTTAAATTCTAGTACTCATAGAATTATTATGGGATGACAGCAGAACATTCTATTGAACATTGAAGAGGTTAATCTAAAGCTAATAAAATCCCAGTAGACGTTATTGGTCTTTAAGCAAGATCACAAAGATGAGTTCAAGACCAAATCAAGAAACATTCAAAGGTTATCAAATTGTTTCAAAAATGTGCATTGCATTTGTATTTCAGCACAACTATTCATCTTGAGAATACATCAGTGTAAGTTCAATACCCTATTTTATATCAAATTGAATGTTTATTTCATACTCACTCATACAAATTCTTCAGTGGTGAAGTTAAAATAGCTAGCACAGAGAGCAGATTATTGCAGTGGGTATGTATTTTATAGATCTTGAGATCTCTGTCTTCATGTGGATTCAGAAATTCCTGTACTGAACTACAAACTGACCACAGCATGTTTTCAGTGGACATCAAAATTGCTGCAATATCTATTCTGTAGGAAAGAAAAAGGGAAAATAGTAATACATAGGACATTAGGATAGTGGTAAATTTCAGTTAGAGAGTTCTCTTCTAACAACAAAAAATACCTAAATTATAGCATTGACTTGAAATTTCATCTTTCATCAGTCCCTACTGTAGAAATTCTGAAGCTATTATGGTGCAAATATGCAGCTCTGTCACAGAAAAGCTGTTACTGACACTAGTCAACAGAAGACTAGCAAAATATGGAAATGTCCTTTTAAAAGGACCACGCCACTAGATGGGAACAACTTACCTTCTACACTACATCCAAATAAACTTAATTTAGTTTTCCTTATGATAACATAATATTAGATTGTATATACTATTTTCAAATTCTACTAGAGGAAAAAATTAATGACAAGTGAACTAAATCTTCAGTTTGCAGAACTTCAGCTGACAGGCAACACATGATGCAGAACATTTCTGAGTCAGTAATCAGTTACTTTGATATTGAATAGCAGAGTATCATGGGTAATTGGCCTAAACAATAGCAAAAACCCAAACTACAACAACAAAATTTCACAAGAGGATGCTGACATACAAGAGATAGTAAATAGGCGGATAACACAAAATATATGGCAGTCATGAAGTAGGACTTCAAGAAGCACCTGAGTGCCTAAAAGCCGATGGGTAAATATACGATCATCTGCATTTTAAAGATTCCTCTTATTTTTGGAAAACCTATGCAACCAGATGTGAACAGGGATTGGGCAATATTATAGATTTCTAACATCTCAAGAACCATTGAGAGAAAAGAATCCCCCAAAGCACAGTAGTATATGTGTGTGTATATATATATATATATATATAAAGAAAACCAGTGTTAAAATGTATTAAATAATATTATTATTTATTATAAATTATAAATTGTTTTTTCATTTGCATATGACTGGATAACTCAATTCATTTAGTGATAAATTCATGAATTACCTTATGCAAAACAACTTATCTTCAAAAAAGACAACGCAAAAAGTTCAGTTTTGTTCACTAGTTTGAAGCTAACGATTATTTCTACATTTAAAGAATACTGTATCAATATATATTCTTAAATATCTGAGGTATATATTTTTTTCCAGCAAATTTTTCCCAAAATTTGCATGAAACTATCTTCTCTATACCTGAAAATAAAGAAAGACCTAGAACTGAAATTAAGGTAGAAATAAAGCATGTAAACATTGGAATACCCTGAATAACAGGTTGTGTTTTTTTCCCCAGCTATATCAAGAACGTGAGCTTGTACAAATTACTTAAACCTTCCATGATGCTGTTTTCCTCTTCACAATAAAACTTATGAAGTCAGCACATAATGCTTAGCTCACTAATCACGTAGAACATCTCTGCTGAGTGTCTTCCATCTCTTACAAATGACAACCTCTTTGGTTTTTCACTCACATGGCTACCATGGAGTATATCACTTTCAACATTTAAACACAGACACATATATTCATGTAGTAAAGAAGAGTAGCAAAGAGCAGGATGACAAATACACCTATTTATTCAATCAAACAAAACACTGGATAAAAAGTGAAAGGACAGAGATAGGATGAACTTCCACCTCAAAACACCTGTTTTAATATTTATTAAAAAGAGCCTCTGGGAAAAAAGAATCCAAACAAGGAGAACTTCAACTTCCTCTTTCCTAAAATGACAGGAGAAGGAACAGCCTTCTGCACTGCTGTCTTCATTCTAGTAAATATTTTGATGTGACCCAGTAGGTCTTTCACTTGAAAAGGTGTATGAAAAAAATAGAACACATGGAGTTTTCTTCATGAATAAATGGTTTGATTTTTAGGATGCCAATTCTTTACACATTTTTTAGTTGCAGCACCACTCCTCGATCCACTCTTCATCATGAAACTTTCAAAATGTCAAGCAGTTTATATCACAATTTCAAAAATACTTATTTGATTCTGCCTTCTTCAGTATACAACTACCAAATATACTTAAATATAAAAAAATATATTGAATTAAAATGATCCTGAAAATATGTTCTGTTTATACCCCCCCGTGTGTATTAACATTTAACTTGAACTAAAGCAATGTATAGCAGAAAACTAAGATTTATGTATTTTACCTATAAAAAGTATACGGTAAATATAAAATTGTTACCTGATTTGTGGGGTTCTCTTGTAACTGGGACAGGCTTGCATATATCTGGAGGACAGCACGGCTAAAGATTGCTCTAGAACATCCATAAGAATCTCCTGGGCTAACTTGGGAGGTAGAATGGTCCATAGGTCATGATGAAGAGCACAGCAGAAGTAATGCCACATCTGGACAGAGAATGAGCATCTTTCCCCCTAGCAAAACCACCACACAGTAAATAATAGAAAAACACCTTCCAAAATGTCAATTTAGTTTCTGCGAGTCTAATGAATTCAACCTGAAAGGAAATAGTTGAAGAATTTCAAGCACATGATGATCAAAAAATAGTCCTTGACAAGATGTGAAACATCTTTATTAGCAAAGAAACACTTGCTCCATTTCAGTTACAAAACTAGAATTCTGCCACCAAACTAAACCACATGCATTTGCCCTTCTATATCCTTAAACTAACCTACTCTCAAAACCTATAGTGTTGTAAGTCCAGTTAAAAAATGTATTCTATAGTCACTAGAATAGTCGTATGAATTTGATACACCAGTTTCTTTATCCTCAACAGAAAATAGTTACTCAAATTACTTAAGCTTGTGTATTTCCCCACATTCATAATTATGACATAATATAACCATGATTACAAACCTTTGGTTATGCATAGTGAGGATACAGTAAGAATAGGGGAAAAAAACAAACAAACAAATAAACAAAAACTGAGCAATTAAACTATTAATAAGAGGTCCAGAATTTATATATATATATTTTAATTTGATAGTGGCAACTGATTTTAACAAAATATTTTCTGGAAAGGAAAATTGCTATTAATATTTCATTATCTATACAGAACCACTCCAAAACCACAGAAAAATATAAAACAGTCAAAATCATAGTAGTCAATTCATAATATATTTAAGAAGAACAAATTTTAATTCAAATTCAAATATTTCAACTAAGACCTATTCAGAAAATAGCACTAGAATGAAGCTGAATCAAAAAAAAAAAAAAATGTCCTGAACCTTCACCTCCCACATTCCAATGCAGTCGAGAAATAGTTTAAGATTTTTTAAATATTTCTGCATTATCGAATACAGAAAATAAACCCATGATTTTTAAAACACTGTAAGAGTTTGATAGACATTCTTCCCTACAGAAAATAATCTGGCTTCTTTTTAACTACACCATGTAAGCAGATTGTTGGAAGTTGTCATTATTCCATGTTTCTCTGCCATTATATTTGAAGTGTAATTTATATTAAAAAGCAGCAAATTATGACAAAGTACTGAAGTACCTAACTTGTGACCACTGCCCTACTCATTAAATTTATGATTGACGTAGGCATCTCTAACATCTCATTAAGGGGGAGGAAAAAGAAGAAGGAGAAAAAGAAAAAGAAAGAAAAATCAGCAAAACTACCAATTTTCCCATTATCACTAATACAGAAAAGAAAAATGTAATACAGGCAAGTTTCAAAGGTAAATTATATGCCTAGTTTTCTTCACATGCAGAGCCAGTGACATTTTAGAACAGGTTCAAGCATGATCCAACAAAACCAGTCTTGCTGATACTTGGTACAGCTAAGCCTTAGACATGTCTTTTCACACAGGTAAAATAGGATCTTATATTGATCAAAAATGGATCGGAATATACAGAAGTCAGATTAAAACAATTTCACATTTTTCTTATGTGAAACAATCTTTAAAAATTATCACAGGATATAATGAAACATCATTATAAGAAAGTACTAGTTTAACTCATAACTCTACTCAGAACTTCATAAGTTTGCATAACTCAAAACTTAATAATACATTTACATAAGTGTGGATTTCTTAGATATAATATCATGACTGCTCTTGAGATATATTCCGGTAGAATTTATCCAGGAAAAAAAAAAAAAAAAAAAGCCCTAACCTCATCTTACAGACATTTTACTAACACTTCCCATACTTTGCAAAAACTTTTCTACTTGTATAGAATAAACATAGCAGCTATAAAATAATTAGTTTGAATCCCTAATGGAAAATAATTCATTTTCATCATATCTTTGACATACAAAACTAAATCTAAAAAATTGCAAAAAAACATGAACAGTTAACAACCAGATTTATAATTCTAACTGAACTTAATGATGTAGGGTATTTATTTTTAATAAGTAATTGAATGTCAGCTAGTTTTATTTTTTAACTATAAACGTGAATTACTTAATTTTCTTTGCTTTATTTAATTTAAGGCGGTAAATTGAATAAAACTTTTTTATAACATTGTACCACCACTGCAGAAGCAACAGAGTTTCACTGAAGATTTAAATGGGCTTCATTCCCCTTTTCTGACCTGTTTGTTGTCATTTCTAGACAATTCCACTGGTAAACATCTGCTATTTTTGCAGACTTTGTATAACACACAGATGTGAGCTTTTATTTGGCTTATATATCAGGAAACAAGCAGCTGTGCTTTATTACATAAGCCATGTTCAAATATTATCTTTGAACAGACAATTCTTTATTCTTTGTCTATTAGAAAACATACGTTCCTAAAGCTACAGCAGATGTCTGTTACACTAAAAGCTTCGTTCCAAAATATAATCTGGAGAGCTGGCCCAGTGGCACAGCGGGTGTTCAGTGCACTCCATCAAAGAGATACTGAACCCAGAGAGTTTCCCTGGCAGCTTAGACTAAGTGCTGTATGCTCAGTTCAGATCTCACATTACCACAAAAACACTATATATATCTTTCCAAATCACTTCTTAACTTTTTAAAAAATATATGATAAAATCACTGTCACCTCACAGTGATTAGAATCTACATATTTAGTCTCTAATTATAATGGTTCTTTTGGCTTTGCTTTTAATTCCAGTTACTGCTTAATGGACTGGGTTCATGTCAGAATGAGGACAAATGATCTGGTACTGAAATGGTTATAAGAGTGCAAATATATTTAAAAAGACATTATTCTTATTTTAAAAATGTAGAAAAGAAGTAATGCTTTGTTTTATAGATTGTAATAACCATTCACTACCAATGTTCTTCTCCTCAGATGTTACTGTCGTACAAATAAATACAGAATTGGATATGGAAACTGCAGCTCTGTATAATCAAACCCAGACACTGCCTCCCCTTCCTCCCTTCCCTTTGTCTTTCTCTCAGTGGTTTTCTCTTCTTTCAGGATGATTTACAAATCAGGTAAGTCAAGCAATTTTATTAGCCATTGTAGCATTAATGACTAGTTGGGAATGGGAGGGAAGGCCATCACATTCTTTAATATCATTTGAGTGCCCTATATTATCAGGGAAAAGGAAGAATAAGCCCATGTGATTGCTGAAATGTAGGGTAGCCATTTAGTTTGTTTATAAGCATGCTATTCAAGACTGAGGGAAGAACGGTTTCTTCCTCTTTCCTTCTCCCCTACTTATGCAGTGAGAAGGAGAAGTGTTAGTAGGAGAATACAGAAATGTGTTTTTTTTTTTTTTCCCTTTATGAAATTGCATTCAGACTTTACAAATGATTACTGGATTTTTTATAGTCATAATGTAATATTCAAAACTGAGGGACAGAAAAGAAAGGGTAATGAGGGGCCTGAGGTAAACTGTATGCAAGAGCTAGGCTACTCATGAGATAAGCAGAAGTACAGAGCCAAGTGCAGCTTCCCCTTAAAGTAACCAGATCATGATGCTGTTTACAGCAAAGGATACACTGAGAAGGCAACAAGGCCCATGAGCCACTGCCTTGGACAACGGCACGAGCGTGTCTCCAGTCTGACTTAAGAGGAAGAACCTCACGCTTTCTGCTGAGTTTATACATTGGAAGGAGCAATCTTTCACAGCTAGAAGTTTCTGTAACAAACAATAAGCCTTAAGCTATCCTGTTCTGCTCAGGATGCCTACAAGACCAACACAGAAGTCAACAGTTGCTCAGCATCATTCTTCCTGGTGGCATTCTTAGGAGATCTTTCAAGAAAAAGAGTAGGGTGATGACATAAAATTACATGTTTCTGACCTCAAGCCCTGCGAGTACACAGAGCCAAAACACCAGCTTTCCTCCTCCCTTCCTACATGTGAGTTCTGATTGGTATTGATAAAATTATTTAGCTAATTAATACTCTTTTTTTTTGTTGAGATTCCTATTTGTGACAATTAGGTTTCCTCCATTGTTAATAACTGTCCTGTGGGGTTTATTGGGTCAGCAAAAAACAGACACAGCACCATAGGAACTACAACCAACTAAGACCAGATCTACATCAGTTGCCAAAAGCCACTCAATTTATTTCTTATCAAATCAGTATATCTGGGCTCACATTCAAAGAAAAGGAAAGTGTTTATTTCCTTATCTTTAAGGAATGTCATTCTGATGCCATTACTTATATTAAGGCCTGTTTAATCACTACTACAGACTTTTGTCACTGACTCAGCAGCTTTACATGCTACATTTGTAGAATACATATATCACAGAGTTTTTTCTCTCATGTAAGAACTACAGAAAACGTTTAACAAAACTCCCCCAATTCTCTCATACAGTAAATGAAATAAGGAAGGGCAAGACTTTGTCTTCAGGAAATCACAGTTATACTTCCACTTCATCCTGAAATTATGTGAAAAAATTTCAAGTCGTATACGTCTATAATATCTTCTACTTGGAAGAGGAAAAGCGATCAGTAAATTATAATAATATATTCACGTGACCTTAGTGTTTTTTTCTTAGAATCATTAGGACTGTAGTTTAAGAGCACACCCACAACTACAAAATGTAGGTGAAATGCCACCAGTTATTTCAAAAATATATAGCTGAATGCTGAAGATAACTATATGGACCATCTTTCCTTGTAACATACCTCACTCACAAAAGGTAAAAAAAAAAAAAAAAAAAAAAGGAAAAAAAAATTAATTGAAATAAACATCAAAGAATATTTAATCAGATTAAAGATTTAAAAAATATCTGTCTTGCAATGTTATATGTCACACTTTCTGCAAGAAGAAGAGTTAAAATGACAGTGACCTTTTTACTGAGTTCCATAAGGCATCTTGAACCTGGCACACAGTATTTTATTAAGCAAACAACATAAAATCTCTATTTTAATTACTTATATCACCTATAAATTACTACTTTTTCTTATATCATTTCCACAGACATTTGCCTGCAAAACCAGATATTCCAGAACAATTAATTCCAACGATCTTTATGTAAAATTAGGCTGATCTTATGCTTCTAATTAGTCAGAGAGCTGGCAACCAGTAAAACACATTCTGTAAGAAGTAGGAATAGTAAACTTAACTTCACACCTCATAAAAAGCTTTGTAGTCATCCCAATGGTGGCTCTCAGCATCCTGTAAAATGCTTGTAGCACAAACTCTGACGCAGTAGTTCGTAACTTGAAACTGGAGAACGTTGATGAATTCCTGATATTGTTGGACAGGCACTAGGAACAAGGGTCTGTTCAGAGAGAATGATCAAAGAAGTAAAGATTGAAAGGCCATGCAGTAGGAGGTAACAATCCCCAGTACTGCAAATGCTTTTGATTATTAGGAATCAATCATTCATTTCCTCTCAGTCCTGGAGTCTGAACGCAACATTCACTTTTGAAAAAATCTGGTCTTTGTTTCACAAGTTCTTTAAGTATATCTACTCTTCTATAAATTCTCATTTAACCAAGTCACTTGGAAATATATTACTTTAACCTATTTTCTGAGATAAGAGTGCATTTGTCCTTCAGTTACTGGGAGATTCTGTGTTGAAGAACAAATACACCAACATTAAACGTGATAAAGAAAACAAACACAGAGTCTGGAGATTGTTTCTGTTAGGTAGGTATTCTGGGGAAACATTTCAGAATACATGTAAGTAGAATGATTGAGCCATATTTTGATTCAGGCATCCCCTTCATAAAGGCACACTTCATGAAGCAGAGGGTTAAAATCATCAGAGGGAAAGTAGCTGCACAGTGTATACAACCCTTTAGGAATCATACATTCCTTCAAAATTGTTGTAGTTCAGGTGCTCCCCTCAGAAGACCTAGTTTCTAATTTTAAATCACATATGGCCAAAACACATGGACTAATAAAGATATTCCTAGTATCCTAAGCCAAAAAAAAAAAATTCTAAAAGCACAGCTAATGTAATTATATTACCTTCCAGGTCAAATACCGTCTTAGACTTTACTGCTTCTGATCTTTCCTAATTTTCAATGAAAATTGAAGTGAAAATGTAATTTTCATTGAAATGAAAATGCATGAATGAAAAATAAATTCTAAACGTAGATTGGATATATTTGTTCACATTTTTGAACAAAGATGGTATAAGGAAAAACTGCAGGAGTGTATGTTAATAAAGTTCTCTTGGATTGCTACGTGCCAAATTTGATTTTAAGCAAATTCAGCTATTGCAAACGCCAGAAAAGAAAATTAAGACTGTAGCCTTCTATTGATACGATAGCAGAGTACTTTCAGCTCTCTGGACAATGTCAGTTATTCAAGCTTCATTAAAAAAAAAAAAAAGAAAAAAAATTTGATCTGCAAATCATATGCAAATCTTACACATAAATAATTTGTTTTGTAATGGCTGTTTTAGATTATCAACAGCTTTGAGTCAGGTCTTTCCATAAATAGTACATGTAGTGCTTGTGCTAAAAAATACGATGCAATTTGGAAAACTATCATCATACTGCATCACTAAAATGAAGTGAAGTCCTATATTATTTACATTTAAATTAAATTATTACATGTAAAAGGGACTCACTTTTTGCTGTTTTCTCTCATTAAATTGCTATACATCGTAAAATGCTGAAAGACATAGATCGCTGTGGAAAGAGCAGCATACAAGTTTTGCGGAGGAGCCTTGGAGGGAACGTCTTTGCTTTTCTCCTCTAGTCTTGCCAGGACAGCTGTTGCTACTTTGCTGCAGGCCTCTATAAAGTTTGCTCTAATTTCCTGAAGAGAATCATCTCTGCATGCCAAAGCCAATGGAAGCAATGTGTCAAGTTCTTCCATGATGTCAGAACAAAACTGGGAGAAATAAACATGGCATCAAGTTATTTGTATTCTGACAGCATTGTTTAATTTACACACACTAGGGTCAGATTCTTGAATAATGAAATTGGTATAGAACATAAATATATTGAATAAGCTTTACAAACATTTCATTCTGTTGTACAGGGGAGTAACATTTATCTGCAGTAAATGAATTATTACTTCACTCCTTCTTGCTTTAAAGCTGCAAAATATATATTGAGAAAATTAAAAAAAAAATAAAACCATAAATAAGATTATTTTCTAAACTAATTTATTCTGAAAAATATACATTTCTGAATACTGAATATGAAAGAAAACTTGTCATCTGTTAGTAAGTTCATATACTGAGCTCCCTAAAAATATTTCCCCAAAGTTTGTGTTACTTTAAGCAAATATTAACAGCATTCAAAATTTTCTGGAACAGTTGCATATCTCACTAAATTCAAAAACTTGCAAACAAATATTCCCTTAGACAAACTATTTAATTAATTGCCATAAACGACCTTTATGTCAATTCAAAGAACTCTAATGTGGCCACATTATTGGTTATGCTGATTAGTTAAATGGCATGTCTAAGGATTTAAATACAGGAAATCCCTTCATAGTTATGCTTCAAAGCTTTCAGCATGTTCCCATCGAACAACTTGGTAACAGAGCAGACACTAATCAGAATGTTTTAGAACTTTTTGGATGAAAACAATAATGCCAGCAAAATTTAAAAGTTAATTCTTTCAAGTATAGACTACGGGCTATTGTATAAAGCTCTGCTCAGCCTCATGTTGTAATGCTTCTCACTTTCTTCTTAATTCCATTTATATAAGATATAGAATATTAATGGTACTGTAAGTACTTCAAAGTGTAGATGGCAAACAGCCTTGGCATTCTGTGTCTCCTCAAACTTCAGATCTTTTGATACCTGCCTTAGCAATTCGTTTTGGTTGCTCCTCCGGTTGGACTGCTCTGCAGGACTCCCTCATTTGCTGGTTGTTTACAAGACTCATTGCATAGCCTGCAGCTGAAGACTGTTCTTTCTGCTCATGTTGAAGAATTTTAGTTGAAAAATCCTCAATTGCTATTGTTATACAGTGAGCCACAGAAGAAGACAGGTCTTTGAACGCATTTCTCCAACCAAAATTCAGTAAAGTAGGCTGAAATATATAGTTTTATTAAATCAACACAAATTCAGTATTGAATGTTACTATTATTACTGCCTGAAATTTACTTAAATATCCATAACTAAATAACATTAAAGGACACTATAATCTTTTGAAATTAATTTGAATACCTTAAAATATAGCACACAAGCCTTGAAATTATATTAAGAGCAATATATGCACTCAACAAAAATGAACAAGTGAATAGCAATATTAAATTTGTCATCAAGGTTTTAAGAAAATGAATATATAAAACCCCTTGATTAAATACAACTGTTTTTTATAAGCCATGCATCTCTAAATTATATATCATCTTTCATACACATTTAACAAAGCCAAATACAGTTATAACCTTTATCAATAGTTTAACAAGTAATCCAGCAATGGATACCATGTGATAATTCTGTCTTTTTTGTTTGTTTGTTTGTTTGTTTGTTTTGGCAAGGTAATAACCAGAAACTACTAACCATGAATATTAATAATAAAGAAGTTAGAGAAGGTGGTTTTAACACAGCCACGCTGGATATCACTCTTTAGAGGTGGATGTAGCAGAGATCAAAATGTTTAAATGGAGATCTCTAGTTTTTAGCCAAAGCTGGATTTTACTTTGGTTTATATTCATTCCCTGTCTTCTCTAGACAGAGACTTCTGAAGTTATCTGAAGTGTTACAGTTGCACAGAAGACACAGTGGGATGTAGTTACTTTTCCACTATTCTTGGTTTGCATGGTTCATGTAACTTACAGCAGACTTCATGCTTACCAGAAGTGACCGAGAATTGCACCACTGTAAGAGAAATATTTCAGTGGTGTAAGATGTAGTGTAAAGATCCCCAATATGAGGACATTGTAGGAGAAAAGAGAAGCGTTCCTAACAAGCTGTAGTTACAAAATTAAACTGAAAGACAATGAAAGGCTACAAAACAAAGGGGCTTGCACTTCCAGCTTTACTCCAATTTAGAAGCTGCCTTCTCCTTCCATGCCCCTTCCCCAGCCCCAATACTCAACTCCAGAGAGCACAGAGACAGCCTACCCAGATACCCATTTCTGTAATTCCCCTGTTTGTAATGTCTATTTTTCATTTTTACTTATTTATTTATTTTCCCTGTGATCTTGGGTCAAGTACAGCTCAATCTTCAGAAAATGTTCTTTGTAATCTATAAGATACAGGAACATCTGCCCCACAAACGGATTAAAAGCACATTTCAGAAAGCCATTTCAGCATTAAAACTCAGCCGTTAGGAAATTAAATTCCACCACTGCACAGTATCAGACTTGTTAGAGCATTTAGGTCCCATAAAATCAACAGTAAAAATTTGTTTAGTAGTAAACGACTACTAAAACTTAATCTGGTATGTACCTTCTACAAAGAACACCGCATACTACACAGTACTTTGTTGACATCAAAGAAACTGATCATCATGTGTGTAGGTATCCCTACAGGAAGCATTATGATCAAGTGCTTAGAACTTGATAGATTTTTTTAAGATTCTTCTTTATTTTACAATATATTTAATATTGAATAAAAGCTAACATATTTTAGCATGTTTTTACTGTTTGGTTATGAAGTATCTTATATTTCTAATGCTAAATCCATTCTATTATTGCTCAACCTTAACAAAACCAACCAATTCTTTATGAGTGCCCTAAGATTTTACTCCATCTTAGTTGAAAGTTTGCACCTCAGATTCATTACAGTAACTAAATAATGAAACTCTGGCAATAGGTGTTTATAATGAATATGGTGTCAGGCAGCACTGAAGACACAGACAAAAGAAAATCCCCCACAAAGTGCTGCAAGACTCTTTTCATACTCACCTCTTTTACCTGAAGTAACTGTTCAGGAAGCACATTGGTTTCATTTGCTCTAGTTTCTCCTATTAAAAGCTCCCCACTAGCTTTCTTCAGAACTCCTGCACAGTATGATAAAGGGGATCAAAGTTAAGATTAATTCTGTAGAAAAGTCAGCAGCGTACAACACCTTCTGATATATCAATATGAAGCATTAAAAAAAACTCAACAAGATGTAGTGGAATACTAATGTTATGATAAAGTCAAATTCAGGTTATACACAGCTCCTTTTACATAACATGATGAAATCCACATTCCATTGTATTCATATTTTATACATACACACATATAATGTGTAAAATACAGTTTCTTTTGTCATTAATTCATTTTTATACTGATTGCACAGTCATCTATTCCTAGGGAGAACAGATAATGTTAGAACAGCTGTGTAGAAATTAATTTGTATTCTTTGTTCAGTAAATTAAATGAATTGCACACTAATGTATTTTTATAGTTTTTGTTTGGAAATGCCAATATGGTAAGAATAAAAAGACATTTAATTAATACAGTTATTATAAATAAAATAATGGCTACAGGAAAAAGAACAGGTGAAGCTCCTTGAGATGGGATGGTACAAAGCTCACTCATAAATCTTGAAGTAATGGAAATATTGCCTGGTTTGACAGGGACAAGCCAACATCTGGGGTAGACTTCCATCAGTGTATCAAAAAGAATATGAAAATAAAACCAAACAACCTAATATTTTTAAAATCTGTGTCCTAGCATAAAGCCGGCAAACACAGGTGTAGATATTCTTAATTTAATATAACTGATTTGAAATTAAAACCAAGAAGTTTTAAATGATTGAGTGCTGTCAAGTATTACTAAATATTATCTCTTACACATAAACTTAAATGTCTTCAGTCACCTGAAGATACTAGTAGTACACATAGCCAGGGTCTAAAGAGCTTTCCTATTTCTATCAAATATACAGTATGTGAATATATATGGGATTTCATTTACCTAGAGTAGATTTTACTTTTCTCCTAAACAATTCAACCTCTGAAAATGAGCATTCCACTTTTCATATGCCCATACAGCATTCTAAAGCTTCAAGTTTTTTATTATTGTTGTTGTTATTACTATTTTTTTTTCCCAGGAACTGTTTTCATACAAAACAGATCAGGAAAACAAAACGAAACAAAACAAAAAAGATTTGAGCTCTGAAAAATAAAAGATAAATTGGTAGAATATAAAAAAAGATGAGACTAACCAGATAACCTAGCTCTCTGATCATTCAAAGTATGGTGTTGCAGACAGCACCATGAGCACTACTTATTTTGATTTGTTCTAACGCATGTTATGATGAAGTTTCTTATACCTTTCTTTAGAATTTACTTCAGAATGAAAAAGAGAACTGACTGGATATTTTTACTCATATTTATTCTGTACTTTCTACCTGAAATTTTCCTTGCTTTTCCTGGCAATTCATCTTTTTTATAGATATATGTTCTATTCTAACAGTGAGCACAATTTTATATCAGCTATTAATATTTTTTATCAACACTTTAAAGAAAAACATTAATACTTAACCTAAAATCCTTGTGTATTTGTAGAATTGCTCTCCAAAGTTATCCAGAACTCAAAGCTAAGACAAGTATTTAGCTGATGGCAGATTTGGATCTCCAGGACCAGAGGCACAGAGCCAAATGATCCTCCCCTCAGCATTAGTCATTTTAAATGTTTCTTCATTTTTTAAATCAATAGGCTCTTACTAGACTTCCCCACTTCCTTTTCTAACAGCCTGAGCACTCTTGTCTTTTATTTGTATATACATATATACAGATATATACACATGTGCATGTGTGCTCACACACATATAAAACATTTCAGTCTTCTACCCTTCACTGTTACCCCACTTTCTCCAAATTTTCGGTTTCCCCAAATGTCATCTAGGTAAACTTGGCTTTCATCTTGTTCATTTTAAACCCCAGCCAGCAGGGACTCCCTCACACCTTTTATCGATCACTGTGCACTAGCTGCAACCTCCCCAAAGCCTAGGCACTTTAGATGCTAGCACAGCCTTCCCTTGGAAAATTGTTTCTACAGAGATACACATAAAATTACTCCCTTCGTGTCCTTCTACTTCTTCACTTCTCTTCTGACTGTCTTGCAAACTCCGCTGGGAAATAAAAGTGCAGCTTTGTCCAAGAGGATGGTACTATAGTAACTGCAAGCTGCTGTAGTGAAGCTACTCAGCCCAAATTAGTTCCCTTTGTAGACAGGAGCTCAGACAACAGGTAGGAGGAAGCATCCCTACCTAGACAGTCATCATTTTCTACACAAATTCTTTGAGGCCTCTCTTCTCCAAAATTTCTAACTTCAAATTCTATTTATGTGTAAAGACATAAATATGTGTCGTCATAGTCATATGGCTGTTAGAGAATTTGCAGAAAGAGCACAATATAAATGTCACAAAGAAGCAGAAGATGTAGAAGGAATAATCAGTTTTTTTTCCATACTTGCTCCCTTTCAAGGGTATATTCTATACCTCCATGCTTAAAACTGATGTTCTTCATCGCTATAGAAGACCGAATCAACCACAAATCCTTGCTGTATCTTTCTTGAAACTTACAATCTACAAACTTGATAAATTGCTCACAATCTGTGTTACTTCAGTATCTCAGGCAGGCAGTTAGAATCATTTTGATAGCAGATATTCAAAAGAAGATTTTATCAAGTGTTTTACTTAAAATCAATACTTTTTTAGCCAACCTTTCATGCTTAAAATTTGTATGGGATAGGTCTTCTCTTGAAAGCAAATATTGCTGCCTATGTCCCCACTGCCTTCAACGTATTTCATTTTTTGTCCAATTCAGTACTGTTATATTTTTGTGAAGATTATGACAGTGAGACTTTGTGCATTGTTTACATATATATATATATTCCTTCCCTTTAAAAAGATCTATTAAATTATTTTTTTACAGAATTTTGAAGCTTCCCATTTTTTTTTCCATAACATTTAGGATCTAAAGAACTGTCAGAGTTACTTCATCTAACATCAGCATAGAGTAGATAAGCCTTGAGGAAACCTTTTTATGACTGCTCAGTAACTGTAAATAAGGTAAGTAAGTGTCACCAGAGCAGCTAGTTGGATTCGGTAGGCTCATCCAGAATTTTTATTGAAACTGTATTAGAAACAATACGTCTTCAAGAACAGGGAAATACCATTCCCCCCTGAATACAAATACAGAGAAGAAGCAAAACATATTTTACATGTGGTAGATTAAAAAGCCTCCTACTTCCTTTCTTCAATAACAGAGCCTCCTAATTCCTTTCTTCAATAATGGACTTACTATTTTTTTGTTCTATACTCAGTATATTTACTCAGCAAACTGTAATAAAACATATACTGAAAATGTACACCTGAAATCAAATCCTTTCTGATGTAAATTCCATCTTCACTTTAGATTGACCTGCTGATAATTACATATTTCTAAAAGAAGCTACTTGAACATTTTGCTTCAAAAGCAAAGCAAAAATCACATGTTCTTTTTTGAATCTTTATAACTTCAAAGTCTATTAGGAGGATGTACCCCACAAATTTGATTCTGCACTCCTGTTATTACACTTTCCAGAAATGGATATAGAGTAAATGATTTCTTCTTATGCTGTGAAGGAAAGACCTTTGCAAGTCTTCCAGGTCCCCTGAGGCAAAGCTTGTAAACCTAAGGGCTTGACAACTTTGCCCACAGTGTTTTCAAAGAGCTCCATTGGAAAAAGCTTTTCTTGGTACTCATTATCTGATCTGTCCAAAGTTCACCTTTCTCACTGGAATGAAAAAAAAAAAAAGTGAGGCACAGATGAAAGTACTTTAGATGTTTTTGATTTCTTAAAAGTCTCAACAAGAGGTTTCTGAAAAGCCAGAGGGAAGAGAAATCTACCTTAAAGATGGGAAGAGAATGCAATTTGGCATGATCCTAAACCAAGATCTTCTGCTTAACCTTTGACTGCAGCTTAATGTTCCAGGTTCCTTCAAAGAGAACAGCTCCTGTGATGCTGCATGTACTAGATAGGTCAGAACATCTCAGGGAATTCAACTGAACGTAAATAAAGAACTAGACTATCTCATCACAGTAGGCATGATGAGATACCTGCAGAAGAAATGGTTGAATGTCTCTTCAAGAAAAAATAGAAGGTGGTTACTCCTTCCATTTTCTGAAACCTATTGCTTGTAGTACAGGAAGTAAGGATACGAAACACTGAGAACAAAAGTTCTGTAACCATTAGAAAAATACAGATACTCTTCCTCAGAAAGACAGAGTGTTAGCCTTGTCCAGATGCCACACTAAAGTTCAGGGATGGGGCAGAGTTCCGTCATATTTTCCATTATCGTGAGAACTTTTCATGAACTTTTTCTCATTTTATTTAAGAGAAAAATTGAACACTACACTGATAAGAGATGAAATGAGTACTTAAACTGCTTTTTTAATTTTTAATTGTGTTTAGATAATGAAAATATAATTAGAAATCATGTGCAAAACTTAGGTCCGATAAAGAAAAGTCAAAAAATAAAATCTGGAAGGACTAGATGGAGACTACTGAAAAAAAGTTAGAGTGGAAAATGCAATTCACAGATTTTTTTCCATCTATGTAAAACAATTTGGGAAAATGAGTATTCTGAATATATTCCAGAAGATGTCAGATATAGAACTCTCCAACTGAACTCAGAGAACTATCCGTACCACCTAAAAAAATCTCTCTACATCCATCTCCCTACAGAGTTCACTCTGGTTCACTGTTTCCTTTGGTGCTATTGTCTGACATGGGGTTACCATCAGAGAACACTGGTAGGCAGTACTTCCCTCTAACATCTATTTTCAACCGCCTAAATTGGTCTTCATAGGATTCCATTGTGCACACTGCAAAGAAACTTGTCTTGTTGCCAGCTAGAACTGTGAACTACATGTCTTTCTTTTCTTCACTGTTCTTTTTTTTTGGTTCACAAGCAACCTCCTACCAAAAGCAGAATCCGCAGAAGAGACTACATCCAAGCGATAATGCAATGAAAAAGTATGAAGAGAAGCCCAGGTGGCCACCTTGCAAATTTCCAATGTGGAAGCCTTCGACCTCTCCGCCCAAGAAGCAGCTATAGTCCTAGTGTAATGAGCTTTACAAACCCTGGGAGCCTCTTTACCCTTAACTACATACGCCTCCCTAATACAATCCCTTAACCATCTAGCTAAGGAACTCTTAGAAGCCATTTGACCCCTCTTAAGACCCCCTAAGAGTACAAACAATCTGTCAGAAGATATGAAATCTTTGATTCTTCTGTGATAAACCCTAAGTGTTCTTCTTACATCCAATTTATGCAGCCATTGCTCTTTGTCATCGCTGGGTTTAGGGAAAAATGAGGGCCAAGAAACTGTCTGATTTAGATAAAACTCAGATGCCATCTTTGGGACAAAAAAAAAAAAATTTAAAAAGATGAACTGTCCAAAGAACCACTTTGTTTCTGATGGAACTTTACACGTTCTATATATCAAGATTGAAGTACTATGGGATACACTGAACAAAAATCAACTAAAACTGCCATTGAAACAGCTATACAAATAAACTCAACGCTTGGCATAAGCATATGAAAATACATTATTTTTGTTGCATCTCTGCATGAATTACAAAGATTAAAAGGCTCCTCTCAATACTAAAAGCAACCAGAAAGAAAAGGAAGCAAGTGCAAGGTTCAAGTCTACGTGATGTCTGGCAAACTTTAGTTCACTTGGATATTAGCCTACCCTTTGTGAATTGGCCTGCTTCTCTTAATTTACCACCAGTACTACTTGCAGAGCACTAATATTTCAGAAATGCCTACACTGCAGTGACTGCAGGCGAGTTTGCATTCACCCAACCTAGCTTTAAACCAGTGAGAGACAGTAAGGGTAGCTGTCTATCAACAGCAGCACACAGTCCAATCTGGGCTAATTTGCTCTGCTTCTTAGGCTAGTTCTGCAGCCTGTGCTGCGCTGTATACCTGATACTTGTACCTGAGTGAACTTAAAGCTGCTTTGGACAGATTTGCACCATATATTTTTAAATTAAACATGATTTCTTGTGATAAAGTTTTTAAGTAGAGAAGATGACCATCTTATTTTATATTCATATATTACAATGTATTCTGATGAAAATAAATCAAGGTTTCTAATAAATTGTTCTTATCAAAAGTCAGCCTTCATCACTGGAAAAAAAAAAAAAAAGATTATCAGCCTAATGTAAGACAGTTACAGAAAAAATCTTAAAGCCCTTTTGGTACTGAACAAAACCTGGAACTACTGGAAACATAGCTGTCATTCTCCCACATCAAATCAGCTTTCACTTCATCACTACAACTTATATTTCTAACAACATGAAGTGAAAATAACCGTAATAAACCCTTCCTTTAGTCAAGACTTTTTTCTTTATTTGTCTAGCCAAGTCTTCTCTTCACATATTCTTCAGAAACTGATATAACTGAACAAATATAACTGAACAAAGTTTTGTGAATAAAACTTCCTAATCAGAACAGTAACACTGGGAGAAAAAAAAAAAAAAAAAAAAGATATGCCTGATGACTTCATGAACATCACCTGTAAAAGATCTACCTCTACCTTCCCCTGTGTCTCAAAGAGTAATTGTATGTTTTCTTTAGAACAGGCCTTCTAACCAGAAGACCACTTCCTATAACCTGATCTAATCATATTCCCCTTTCAGATTTGGTAAGTAGAGATGCCATTTAGGAACCTGCTTACTATAGACATGATTACTGTAAAAAAGTATTTTTCCAAAAAGAAGGCTGAATGCACTGTTGAGGAACATTTCTGAATGCTATTCAGCTTGAAGAAACGCCTCAGGATAAAATCCTTACTACATTTTCTGAAAAGTAAAATATTTCTTGTTAACATTGAAATAATTAAGTTCTCTGATTTATTGAAGATCATGTCATTAGCTAAACATGACAAGTCAATTGCCCATTTAAGAATATTTCAAATTTTTAAAGTTTTCTTCTCAGAAAACATAAATAAAAAGAACATCTAAAATTATCCTTACTGAATATGTACCCTAACCTCCTCATTAACCCTATGAGAAGTTTACTATAACACTTTTGTAGGATCAAGGCCATAAAACATAAAACATCATGTATAATAGCTTACCACTTCTTGAGAACTAGTAAAACTGAGAGATTAAAGGAATCTGAAATACATTGAAACCAATAGTAAAAATGGAACTTGAATACAAATTTTATTTGAGCTTTGATGTAAATTCTAAGAATACATAGTCTGACCTGCATTTCTTTATTTTAGAGTGTCAGTATTTCAGATGAAGAATCTATCAACAACGTGTGCCTCTGAACTCTTTTCATCTTTTTTTCTTTTTTCCAGTTTTCACCAATTTAGTATTCTGAGACCACGTTCCCAAAACACCTTGCTTCTCTGCTTGCAGCTTGACTACAGAGATACCAATATTTGACTCCACCTGTCCTTTCTCCCTAAGCAGCCTGGCCTCATTTCTGGTCTGATCCTTTCCTGCAATATAATCAAAGCTCCTGAAACCACTTGTTCTCTGGTGACCTGGAATCTCTCCACTGGCAGAAGTAGCAGTGTAGAAGAACATTTTTCAGCATACTGTGCTAAAAGGTGTTATTCACCTGAATTTTCATGATTTTAGGTTGTCCTCATCTGACAAGAATTCTATTAGACAAAAAACAGAGCAAGCTTGGAATCTAAAGTAAATACGAGCATCAGGCTTGATAGTGAAACATTTTATATTCTCTTGTAGAGCCTTCTTTTATAAAAACAGCTACTGACACCTAAACATAGTACATAATAGTAAGTGTTTGTGGGAACTATTGGTGAAAGCAAGTCTGCATACTAAAACATTTATTTGATCATATTAAGATCAATAAAACTGATGTATAAGTCTGTTTTTCTCTCTTGAAAGAAAAAAAAAAGAAGTAGATTTCAAGGGCAAGTACAGAAATAGTCATAGTTTCAAGGAATGCAGACTTCATATAATATTTTGTCCTATAGGAAATATAAGGTATTTATAAGAAATTCAATAAGAGTCACAATGTTACAGTGCTTGATGGTTCATCAATAACAACTGTACATCACATCTTAATACACAACCATCAGTTCTTTTCTACAAATCATTTCATTGAAATGTAAATCTGTGTATTTCAAAAAAAGACTTTTAGTGGATATAGTAATACACTCACTTCTATAATATGATGGCATAAATTACGTAAGTAATGTTGAAAATCATATAAAATTATCCTTTTGCACCAGATAAAATCAATAAATCAGGAAAAGCATTCATTACCTTCAACATTCTTATTCTTCTCAGTAAATAAAGGCACCAACAAAATTTCTGTGGAGAGTTCTTCAATTTTTTCTTCCATTAATAAAAAGTGTTTGATGAGTTGAGAAAGACACTTGAGTTGATACAATGTTAAACAGAAATTCCTTCTTTTTTTCTGGTATTCCTGGGAGGCTGTTCAAGCAAAATCATAAAATAACTTACTTTTTCTTCAAAAATGATCCTACAAAACTGATTATGTAGAAAAGTATAGTGCATCAAGTAATTTCATTCTTTTGCCATAGCATAATTTATCTTTTTCTGATTATAAAGTTTCTCATTATTAGTTCTTCCCAAGTCATTGGCATTTCTCAACTCTCTGGGAAGGTACAACTTAACGCCAGGTTTTGTTATTCATTAACTAGCATTTTTTCAAGCAACAGATCTACTCAGAAACCATCTCACTTGCAGTTTACAGAAAACAAAACAACAACAAAAAAAAACACACTATGTTACAAAAACTAGTAGAACAAAATGAAAAAAAAAAAAACCAACACACATCATTACTATATTTTAATGGTTTGGGACATCACATCATTACACTGTCACTCTGCAAGTCACCTTGTCTGTTTAACAATCTGCTAGCACAATACCATTGATGAATATGACATTTGAGTGAAAAGAAACATCAGTCTAACACTCCACAAGTTTAAATATGTGGGGTTTGAAAACAAGCAAGACTGTCAGTGAACAAATATCCGCAAGTATTATATCTATAAGCATCTGGTATTTAAAAGAAGAAACTGAACATATTATTTTGAAAGGTTAACACCTGTAATCGTAACATATAGTCATGTCACGTAATCTAGGGAACTCTGCTTTGAGCACAGTCAGACTATAAAATGTAGTGAGTTGTTTCCAATTCTGTATTACCAAACCACGTCTTTTTGTTTTTTTTTTTTTTTGTAACTTCTTTAAATGCACTTCTATGCAAATTGTAGTGAGATGATATCATGTTCCTATGGAGTTCAGTTGCAGATGTAACATCAGCAGAACGGTTTACATAGACATTGTCAGAGTGAGAACCAGAGTAATCTGAAAGAGAAGCTCTGAAAGTACTCAGTACCGCCCTTTTCCCTCAAAGTTCCTAGTTTTTGTTTTGTTTTGTTTGTTTGTTTTTGGTATTCACAAATCACTTTTAAATAGACATAGATCTAAGTAGCAGAGCTGAGCTCTGAATAAAAATTCCCTAATTTGCTATTTTTGTTTTACAGCCTTAGAGATTGAACTGTGAGTTTTGCAACCACATTTGAATTTCCTCAAAGTTCCAAACAGATGTATTCATGTTAGTCCCCTACATTTCTAAGAATGCCAAAAGAAACTGCTATAGATAATTGCCTCTGCTGGTGCCTTGCCTCTATGAATAAGGAGCAAATAATACCTGCAGCACTGGATTTCCAATTTCAAGTCTAAATCGCACCCGAAAGATATTCTGCTATTCAGAGAATTCTCCTTTGCCTGAAAGGTTGATAACATAAACTGAGTTTAACTGATAGGAAATGACTGCCTGAGTCTACAGACAGACAGAAATAACAGATGCAAGAAGTGAGAACCATGAATCACATCATAAAAATCAATGGAACATTAGTTCTGTCTCCTGTGATTTGAAAACATTGGGAAGCTCCTGTCCCCTCTCCCCGGGAACAAAGGAACCTTCCAATTATTTGACTGCCCCCAAACTATTGTCCTCATTAGACTGAAAGTAAGTGGACCTAGAAGCCAAAGGTATACCACAGTAATATTAACTTTAAAATATATAACCAAACTCAGAGAGAAGTGCAAAGTTATTTTTTTACTTTCAGTGATTAGTCATATATTAAATATCATATATATTTCAGCTGGAAGCAGAAGATACTAAGTTCAAAGGTCCCTCTTTTACCATGTCATTAATAATTTGAGAGAATACTTCAATATGTGATCAGCATGTATATCCAAATGAACACTTTCATAATCTTCCAAACAAGTTTTTACTATTTAATACTATGTATGTTCTAGAAACATCCTGAAGAGGAGGCCGAGGGGAGGCCTCATGGCGGCCTGCAGCTCCCTCACGAGGGGAGCGGAGGGGCAGGCGCTGAGCTCTGCTCTCTGGGGACAGCGACAGGACCCGAGGGGATGGCATGGAGCTGGGACAGGGGAGGGTCAGGCTGGGTGTGAGGGAAAGGTTCTGCACCCAGAGGTGGTCGGGCACTGGGACAGGCTGCCCAGGGACGTGGCCACAGCACCGAGCCTGCTGGAGTTCAAGAAGCATTTGGACAACGCTCTCAGACATAGGGTCTGGTTTTCGGGTGGCGCCGTGTGGAGCCAGGAGTTGGGCTTGATGATCCTTGTGAATTCCTTCTGACTTGGGGTATTCTGTGATGCTATCAAACTTTCATACAAAATTAAGAAGAAATTTGAGGTAAGCATAGCAGAAATTCTGGTTTTGATAAAAAAGATACAAACAAAGCAGGTAAGAGATTAAGGGTTTAAGTGGTGCAGTCACGAAGGCCTGAAACATGAAGCTGAAATCCCTCTAAATAGACTAATTAGCTTGGTATTCATCAGAAACCTATAAATATGGGGAGTGAGAAAATGGTGATCCATTTCAACAAAAAGTGATATGCAAACCTTCATCAACCCAGGAGTCTTGATTCCTTCAGCTTCAGGAGATACCTAGACCAGAAGATGGTCAAGATAAAAGCATTAGAAAACAGAAGGGAAAGATGAGACCACCATGTAAGAAATGCTTTTCCTAGAATTGCTGACACTAGAAAAACAGGCTGAAGAATCATTCTTCGCCAAAGCTGGAAGCCAGAGAACCCTTGGGCTGTGATGATTCACATGACCCAGAACCTAAGACTTCTCTGGAAAGCTATAAATAAACAACTAACTAAATAAATAATTTCTATATGGGATTTATAGACAGTTCCATATCATATCATTCTTAAATCTTCTTTCACCCTGTGTCAGGCTCTCTTTTGTCAAAGAAAATGTAATATGACTTAATATTTGACATCAGAGTATACCAGAGATGCAGATGTAACAAAGATTAGTGCATCATTTGCACAGGTTCTTTGTTACAATGCTACAGCTGGGTCAGGCCACATACTCTTACATTAGCATTCAGCAGAAATCGTGCTGATGAACCTGGCTACCTACCACAACTGATGGTAATAATGCTGGTTCAGTAATGGCAGGTCCTCCAGCAGGACTTGCACAGCTGACATAGCTATGTGTTATTCTGCACAGATCACATAGTTTATAATGCTGCTGACTCAGGGTAGTAATCTTTGAAGTAACCACCTGTCTTAACGAGAACTACCACTGTAAGACTCTGTTCCACCTCGTTTTATGTATAGAGAAGCCATGGGTCTTTGTTAGACAGTGTAGTCCCTAGGGCAGCAAAAGCAGAAGTGTGCCAAACACAAACTCTTATGTAAGACTGATGCTATTTCTTGTGGATTTGGATAACAAAAATGTGTTGTTGGCTACTCCAAAGAAGTTAGCTTGAACATCAATTTGCTTTGCTCATCCACAGCAATTTGGAAGAGCTGGTCAGGGGAAACCACTAGAAGTAAATTGCCTTTCACATATGGTCAGTTCCATGTCCACAGTTTTATTCTCCCAGAAATGACAACTCACGCATTTAGTGCATCATGGCAAATAGTGTGCACACACCTGCATATCTAAAACTTGATTGAAAGATTTTACATACATCGCAGGCTCTGTGAAGTTTCAAAACAATGATGATGGCAAGATTCTGCTTTGTTGAACAGGCTGCTTGAATGAGATGCTTGTTTTATATAGAGAACGCACACATCATAGTCCTTTTTCTTCCCCATTTCTGATGTTATACAAAGAGGTCAGAGAACTCACACAATTCAGAAAGAGCGACATCCATCTGTGATGAAGATGGTATAAAGCTGTTGACAACATCCTAGCCAATTCGCAAAGAACCATGCACAAGGGGATTGGAAGCACTTGCAGCGGATCTCAGCTTTCTTCCTGAACAGCCTGCAGAGTGTTCGCTACTCTCATTCTTCTGAATATGATTGTTTCTGCATTTCTGAGTTTAATTCATGTAAGCCCTTTTACAAGGAAACAGCTGCAGTAGCATCTTTAGCTACAGGCTTATGTCAACAGGACATCCATGGAGCCCTCCTAACAACAGGACATGGGGGCTTCCTGTTGAGGCACTACCTTGAGAGGAGAATTTCTGAAAAGGGACAGAAAGACTGGTTCAGAGGCTACAAAGAAGCAAAGTGGATCATATAACCAATGTCAGTGTTACAGGGCGCCAATTTTGCCAATGTTGCTCCAAATAGCGGCGAAGTCAGAAGCAAAACAAATATGGATAAGAAAATGCTCTGAGCTCCTGAGTATGGCCTCAGGCTTCACTCCATGCAGAACAAGAATCACAAAAATACTTTTGTGCAAAACCAGTGCCTATACTGAATATTTCTGAACTGAAGAGGGGACTCGGGGGATTTCATCAGTCTAATACTTGACAGGAAGGTGAAGAGAGGATGGACCAGGTGCTTCTCAGTGGTGCCCAGTGCCAGGACAAGGGGCAGTGGGCACAAACTGGAGCACAGGAGGTTCCCCCTGAGCATCAGGCAGCACTTCTGTACTGTGCAGGTGATGGAACAGTGGCACAGGCTGCCCAGAGAGGTGGTGGAGTCTCCTCGGAGATCTTCAAAAGCCTCCTGGACATCGTCTGGACAACCTGCCCTGCTGGAGCAGGGGTTAGGCCAGATGAGCTCCTGAGGTCCCTTCCCTGATTCTGTGAACTGCTCTGGAGACTGAATGTGCCAGCGGAAGATTACTAAGCCTGTAGGATAAGCTAATTCTCAGGCACATACACACACACACAAAAATAATAAAAAAGATCCAATGCAAGCACAATGTTAAGGAGCAGCAAAGGCTGGCTGCTTTCTTAGGGACAAAGAGTAGAGCATGAAACATGGCCACGAGGTCTTGTTCCTCACCAGGCAGGACCCTGTTCTGCAGTCTCTATGCAGGGCACACAGGGCAGACCTGAGATGATCGTCAGGTTAAAACCAAGAGTCCAGATCATCAGCCAAGTTTGTGGTGATGACACAAGTCTCAGGCCAAGCCAGGAGTCAGGATGTCTGGTGAGTGTAACCGAGGCTCAAACACAGTCCGGTGATCATCAGGCAGGACCATAGCATTAAGGCGGGTCCAAGTGCAAGCCAAGAAATCTCAATCAGGTGGGTCCATGGCAAGTCACAGGCTCAGATGTGGTGGAGCTGGACAGGACACCTGCGATGTAGTTCTGGCAGGGACTGAAGGCCCAGACCTCAGCTGAAATAGGGATCATGGAGAGGCTGCAGCAGAGGTCCCAGAAGAGGTTGGTCAGGAAAACAAAGCCTACCAATACACCCAGGGTTTTGTGCACAGCCCTGAAGGAGCCTCAGTTTTCAGGGTAAAGCCATAGAAGAAGAGGTCATTTCTGGAAAACATAATTTCTGCTTCACATCCACCGAGGATAACATAATTACTCTGAGAAGAGGAAGGAAATAATGCACTTAAGGCTTCTGCTACATAGATGATGGCCTTTTCTGGGGCAGGGAGAAAGACAAAGATTTTACTTGAATTAAATACAGCTTGCACTACTTTTATTTGGACCGAGTAAATAAAGCTTGATGGTTCACAATAGAAAAGTGGAAGGAATCAAAAGAATAAGCTCATAAGGTTCATCCTCTTGATACGTCTACGTTTAGAAAATCTGTACTCTCGGCTTCCTCTCACATATAGGCAAAGGGTGCATAAAGAGTAATTTATTTCTTCAGGCATGCTGATTCACCACCCCAACCACTGAGTGACAGACATCAGAAGCCTGCCATCTGAGAAAAAGCTGACTTTCAGAGAGCTTTGCTGAAGAAAAAAAAAAAAAAAAGGGAAAAAGAAAAAAAAAAAAGAACAAAGAAAGACTAATAAAAAATGTCTTTCAAATTGTGCAGGATTATGAGAGTGCCAGGTAAGTGCAAAGTTTGTCTTTGTCAGAGACCATTTGGCTGATTGCACCTGTACAGATGTAGATTATTTTTCTTCAGCAGATAGGAATAAGCAATCTGACTTAGGCGATCAACCATCCTGCTAAACTAGAGATGGACTACACTAGGTTTTGAGTTTCTGTTCAGACCTCATCCAGGCCCGGTGACATCAAAAATTAGCAGATGCAGAGTCCTTTCCAAAGCAACAGGAAAACCTCAAATGCAGGCAGGTCCAAGGATGAGATAAGGCTGTAACCTATCAGATATTACATAGATGAAAAGAGGCCCTGAGTGAAGGCAACAATACCACACCCATAAGGAGTAAAAACTATTCAAGAAAAAAAAAAAAAAAGTCTGATAGTAGACAAGGTAAAAATGCAGGTAACAAGCAGGTAACAAGCAGGTACAACATCCTCCAAATTAAGATAGCCTTCAGGTATGATAGACTTACATCAGCAATAAAGCACAAATCCAGTTTTATTTTTTTAAATGGCCTGTATTATCTCAGAAACGTCATTTTCTCTTGAAGAACGGTTAACAAAAATTAAAGAATGCTTAAAAGGTTTTCTCTTTGAGACAAATTACAAACTGAAACCATGTAAACTCTCATTCCATCTTTGGCTATTATTCAACTGGAATTCTTTAGTTCTCGCAATTCTCCTGGAAGTGTTTCAGCATCTTGATTCTACCATCTTAACATGAAATCCATAGGTCCTGCATTCTATACCAGACTGTTAATCCAGGTTCTTAGGTAAATTTTAGCCAAAACAGTCCTACCATCCACACAGAAACCCTTTTCACTTGCATTTTCAAATGTGCTAAGCCTAGATGAGTTTTCTTAGCGTAAATTAGGACAGAAGATCCACTGTAAACCAGGTTATGGGTCATCTTCCACCCAGCACGTACTTGCATAATCACTCAAACCCTGAAATTCTTGCAGTGGTCATCCCACAGTTTCCTGCTTTTCTCCCTCCTTCCTTAGAATCCAAGGTTCTCAGAGTGTAATTAAGAAACGTGCCACTTTGCTTGAATATTTCATCTGCTAGTTCCATCTGATGTCAACTTATTTTAAGAATCAGTCAACTACTGATATCATAGAATCATAGAATCACAGAATATTCCGAGTTGGAAGGGACCCATAAGGACCATTGAGTCCAACTCCTGGCACCACACAGGTCTACCCCAAAATTCAGACCATGTGACTAAGTGCACAGTCCTTCTTAAAAGAAGCACAGTGCTTCTTAAACTCCAACAGGCTTGGTGCAGTGACTGCTTCCCTGGGGAGCCTGTTCCAGTGTGCGACCACCCTCTCGGTGAAGAACCTCTTCCTGATGTCCAGCCTAAACTTCCCCTGCCTCAGCTTAACACCGTTCCCGTGGGTCCCGTCACTGGTGATAACGGAGAATAGGTCGCCTGCCTCTCCACTCCCCCTCGCGAGGAAGCTGTAGACTGTGATGAGGTCCCCCCTCAGCCTCCTCTTCTCCAGGCTGAACAGGCCCAGGGACCTCAGCCGCTCCTCGTATGTCTTCCCCTCTAGGCCCTTCACCATCTTCGTCGCCCTCCTCTGGACACTCTCCAACAGTTTCATGTCCTTTTTATACTGTGGTGCCCAGAACTGCACACAGTACTCGAGGTGAGGCTGCACCAGCGCAGAGTAGAGCGGGACAATATCTTCCCTCGACCGGCTAGCAATGCCATGCTTGATGCACCCCAGGACACGGTTGGCCCTCCTGGCTGCCAGGGCACACTGCTGGCTCATATTCAACTTGCTGTCAACCACAACCCCCAGATCCCTCTCTGCGGGGCTGCTCTCAAGCATCTCGTTGCCCAGTCTATATCTGATATCTGTTTCTTCTTTTAATGTATCCCATCATTTCATAGATATCTATACTCACCTGCCTTCTTACAGTTTTTGTTTTCAAAGTGAAGAATCCTAGCTTGCCTATTTCTTCCTTATATGGAAGCTGTTCTAGCTGTTTATCACCTTCTTGTCCTTCCCTAAGTATCTTCCACTTTCTTTTATGGCAAAAACTAATGAATATGCCTATCCAGAATGCGGACTAGTGAAATACACACTATCAATAATATACAAAGAGACACATACACAATACTAGTGAAACTGGGGACAACTTTGCAATGCTATCAGACAGCTAAATGAATAATAATTAATTATTAAATTAATAATAAATTAATAATTTATCTTCTAAAAAGGTAAATTAAATACACTGTAGAGGCTAATCCTGCTCAAAATTAATTCTTATAGAAGACATACAGAAGTTACTAGAGAAAGAAATTGCCCTTATCAATAGAAAATATGAAGAAAATAAAGAACCAAGCAATACAAGAGACACCCTAAAAATCAGCACGTCATTCAAACTTCAAGGTTAAATTCAGTGTGTATGCAATATGTCTTCAACAATGAATTTCAGACGTCTCTCTCTTATTTGTATATAATGAAAAATATTTTCTGCTAAATAATGTGACTACTTGGGAGCTCTTTGGAATTGAAAAAAAAAAAAAAAAAGCATTGTACTAGAAAATTTTACTTTACTGGTGATTAAGTTTAGAACTGCCCATGTGAATTCTAAGCCAGCAAATAAGTTATCCAAAATATTTTCAAGAAACATAGAATAAAAGACACACTTTCAATAAAGTATTTGATCATAATATCTAACCTTCTCCTAAATACTTAAAATCAGTGGCAAGATTTCTGCCTTTACCTTACCACTTGAAAAGATATGCCCTTATCTCTAAAAATGAAGAATCATCAGAAATAAGGCTGTTCTAGATCTTAACGATCTGGGTACACCTGCTAAGTTATAGAAAGTTTCAAAAGTGGTGCGCTCCTCAAAGCTGCAGCTCTTGAAACCATTAAATAAAGTGTGTTCCAATTTCCTTGGTTAGTACTTGGAAGTATTTAAAATCTCAAAGGCATATGAAAATATGCATATGAATGAATCCTATAACCTTAAAGTAAGATTTTGTATTTTTTGGGCCTGGCATGTTATATTTTTTAACTCTTAGGCATTCACAAAATCTCAAAAAATGGAATGGCTAATTCTGGTCATTTGAAGTCATCCAGGGATGTGACACAGTAAAGTGTGGTACCAAAATCCCTGCATCATAGGCGAGCTGGCTGTGGATGTTCAAGAATAGCTACCCTACCACAGTGCTGCTCTCAGATTAATTAGCCTTACTATTCAGTGTACAGAGACACAAGGCTAAACTGCTTCTGAGACTCACAATGGAATCCTTGGAAAGCAACCTGATGACTGCCTTCTTTAGTGATTACAGTGGGGATTTCTCCCTCAGCAGGAACCAAGGGTTTAAAATGCTTTTAATCAATTTTACTATAAAATACCTTCCCAAAACATTAAATATCATTCCCCTGCCCCCATTTATAAGGCTTAATTTCGTATAAGATAGATCTACAATATTGTTCTTCTAGGGACACAAGAAAGTGATGTCAAGGATTTCATCCAGTAACAATATATGAGGAAGAAAATTGAAAAGAAAACCTGTAATATTTAACTTAAAATCTAACGACAACCTGCATGCAAATAATAGAGTCATTCCATAAATGGAAATAACATTTTGTTAAGATCTGAAAAGAAATAGCCTAATAAAGCAAGAGAAACTCAACTACTGGTAGTCACTGTGTATAGGGATATTTCAAGGGGTAAATTTTCAAAGCTGTGCACAGGGAGTTGCATACATAAATTCCATCAGCAATAATGTGTTCCTCACCTCTCAGCAATATTAACTTTTAAGTGATGCTATAACTATTGTAGCAATCTTGCATTTATGACAGCATTCATCTGCACACAGTAACTCCCAGACAGAGCTTGTATATAAACTGTACTATTATTTCGCTTGCATTTAGTAATGATATATTCAATTTTTATGGACATCTGCTCACAGTTTTCTCTTCTTAAGCTGCATGTTGATATATGATTTTTAATGTAACTGCTAGGTTTAAATAATTAGTATTGCTGGATATAATCACTAATTTCCTCATACTGTAAAAGGCAACTTAATATTTCTGCATAGCAGATGTAATACACAGTACTACACAGACCTAAATTATTACAAACAGTGCCAGCAGTTTTCTATACACAGTACTTAAGATAATTATAAAAAAATCATCTTCATTACTGCACGCTAGCATTTTTTTAACAGTTTAATTTGGATAGGTTACAAGATACATTCAAATCACACAGATACAATTACTGCAAACCCAAGAAGCTATAAAATGTTCCCCAACAAATCCCTTTGACCCTGTTAATGTCTGTTCCTTGTTAATCTAAGGCAAACATTGTTTGTAGTGCGCATTTGTTATGGAATATGAAAAAAAGAAAGGAAATCCCTTAACAGTTGTTATTGATTCCAGCATTTACTGACTGAAAGTTAAGTGCCGTTTACAAAACAGAACAGATGCAGATGCTGACAAAAAGGTAAACAATTGTTGCATGGCTTACTGCCAGATTCTAAGCCAATATATTAAACTCCAAGTGAAGCACATTTCCCCTATAGATTGCACTTATTGCCACTTCATTTCCTATGTGCTCTGTCTCTCTATTGCTGTGCCTGGCACTAAGCTATTTTCAGTTCTTTGGTGACCCCTGAGGCCTAGTGCTACCTCACATAGCCATTAGTGAAGGGAATTGCATGTGTCTGACATGGCCTGAAACCAATTATTTGATATTTTCTTCAGAATGATGCCCAACTCTGTTGGGAATGAGCAATCATGAAATAATTTACCTCCTGATTTAATTTTTTCCTGCACAAATTAGTTGTAGCTGAGCTAGCTATACACAGCTGCCTGTGACATATCTCTGTCTTATCAAGGTTCTACTTGAAATGATGAAAAAGGGGAGGGGGGAGGAGAGCTGAATAGAATAGGTCGGGGAATCCTGCTTTAAAAAGGCATTGACAAGTTTATCAGATATACTGATCACATGTACTCTCTGCTGATTGAAACTGACAGACCCATAAAGAACTATCAGTGCAGCAAAGGAAACCACACGGATGCAAACTGTTATCAGCCTGTTTAAGGTTTTTTAAACACCTGTCTTACTTTGCAGCTCCTTTTTTCTGCCAGTGAAGCCTACAGGTGCCATGGGACGCTGATAAAAAAGCTCATGCAAACAGATTACATGTTGGCTCTGTGTTGTGTCCCCCTCCTCCTCCCCTTTTTTTAAATGGTCGCAGATCTGAAGATAGAAAACATTTTTGTATCAGACGTCGCCATTAACTTATGGCTTTTGTAAATGCTTATACTGTACATCCACACTATGCACTTGTCAAAAAATGCAGTGAAGTACGGGATTTCAACTTATGTATAAACATGGTAAGCATGTATAAATTTGCATATATTTAATCAAGAAAGGGTGTCTGTCATAGGAAGAGAGATGTCACTGCCAGCTATTAAACAACCTCTGTGAAGACTACACTAATCTTTTGAAGGAGATTCACTATACATGAAATTTTAATCAAATCTACTCCATAATGTCTTCCCAGTTAAATGAAACCAGTTTTCACCTCATCGTGAAGGTTGATTCCAACATCAGGTTGCTAGATGCTATCTAGCAAAAACCTAAGTCCTTTGTTAACAAGGAGTGTATACGTCTGTCAAAATTAAATCTTCACTTGTAATCATGCTCACCGATCAAATGACAAAAGGATAGACCAGTGCTGGAAACACAGGCTGGAGAGCAAGAACAATGAACTGATCGTGCCCTGACGCTAAGTTTATGCAATAGTCTTAAGCAAACCATCTCACCAGTCTGATTCCTTGACAGCATACAGCTATTTTGCTGTTGAACAAATTATAGAGAATTCCTCAAGTGCGCTGAGGATGAAGTGCCCTGTAATAATAACTAACAAAAAAACTTTACACATAGACACCTATCTCAGCTTGATCTGAAACTACAATGTGCTCCTTAATTTTCCAAAATACATGTATTTTCTAACAAATTAGAACACATCCTGATCATACACTGCAATTTGTGGTACACAATCACATTGTAAAGAATTCAAAAGTAAACCAATTAATTAGTCTATGAATTAAAACTAATTATTGATGGGTCCTTTTAAGGAATTTAGCAGGTGGTATCCAATCATTTTCTGATAATTATAATTATCAGAGTAATGAAATAGCAGAAATCCTTTAAATTTCTCCATAGTTAAAAGCAAGAAAACTTGCAGATAGGCTATATTTGCGTTTGTATTTGTGGCTTTTTTAGATGTTATTCTATAACTGACAACTTCTTCTGAAGTACTGACTAAAGGTAAACAGTTCTCTTCAGAAAATTGCAGGAATTATCCTATGGCAAAATCTTATTCCTTGTAACATTTCTCAGTAGGACTGAAACCACATTCTGGCCTTACCAATGCCAGAAACCGACTCTACACAATTATTATTATTTTTTAATTGCTGTTGCCTACATAGTGGGCTGAGGGAGTTACTGCACTCCCTCAAGCCTTCGCACACACAGGAAACAACAAAGAAGAGTGTAAAAGAAAGCATACTGGGGAGCCTGTAGCAAACTGGAGATGGCACCTATTTTGAAAGAGAAGAGTTCCTGAAGAATTGTAAGAGGTTGATCTTCTTCAGTCTTTGCTGGAAGAGAATTATGTACTGCCAGGTATGTCAAACTTTTTAACAAATGCTAACTTTGATAGGACTTGTGTGTGTTCCCCTGTGAGCCATTTAAAACACTTAGCTGACAAAAACAACTGTAATTTTTATTTGAAATCACTGTAATTAACATATTTATTTTTAACTGACTTAGGTTTCTTAAATATCTGCAAATACAAAAATGTCTGCTAGCTTTTTTTTTCTATCCTCTGTACTTACATTCACAGTAGAATGCTTGGGTTTCACACAGATTGGTTCATTACAACGGATCCACTCTATTAAAATTAGATTGCTAGGAACTTTCAACCAATCACAAATTTCTATCAAGCGTTCATCATTCCTTTGTGTAGTCTACACTTGATATTATGTATTTCCCTAAATAATAGATTAAAGTGCTTCTGTCACTTTTGCTTCTTTTACTCCTTGGGATTTCCAAGATATAACAGAGGCAGATAGTGACAGCTTTTGTTCTAATAGGAGAAAACACTCAGAAAATTACTTATAAAGCTGGAGCCGATACTCGTATTTCTGCTTCCTACCTCTTGATATTTCAAAACCCTATTTAGGCAAAATCACCACAAAGTTCTCACAAATACTTTACAAAGAATATAAAAATCAGAAAGAAGTTTAGGCACACAGAAAAAAAAACAGCAGACATTGCCATTTTCAAACTTCTAGAGAAACATCTCTGCAAATTCATAACCTTTTAATAAATATTTTCTAGAAAGGATAGAACATTTTCCATGTTACAAATATAGATTTAGTCATAAATTAGTGTAAATGTGCACATATTGGTTCCTCCTCATTGATACTATACTGTTAAAACACCTCTTTATATATATGAGCTCTTCATATAACTCCTTTTAACTGGATCAGCTCCAGAGAGTCCCCAGTGGTTAGGGGTACTAAAAATCTTGAGAGGGCACCACATGTTAAATTTCAAACTCAGATGTTGGATTGGGTTATAACAACGCTTATTCTCTCTAGTTAAGACAAGACAGGAATATCTGCATTGCAAATGTAGAGACACAAATTATAAAATGACCAAAAGATTTATCAAAACAAACAAACAAAAAAATCACAAACAACAACAACAAAAAAAAACTCAGTAAATACAGCATCCCCTTGATTGAAAATAGAGGGTTTTTTTAATTTCTAAGCCTAAGTGACCATGAAAAACGGGTTTATGTTCTAAGCTAGCACAGAACATCCATCCCTTGGATATAACACCTCTTCAGTTTAAATAGATGTATCTTTCTGCAAAACATCCTATTGTGGCTAAAATAATTTTGCCCTTTAAAGTTAAACTTTCTCTCTGAATACACATTTTGTGACAGTATAGGTTCTCTGTCCTGACAAAAAATCACAGCCAGGACCATCTAATTAACTTGTGTTTACATGATGGTGGAAATACATGTTGAAAAGTCTCCTGTAATAACTTTCTTTTCAATCAGTAATGCAGGAGTCTCTTTAGTCACTTTAGAAGACATTTTTGAAGTCTTCTCTTATCTGCCATGGTTCTACACATTTTTCTTCACACAGCCATATAATCTGAAGTAAAAGAAAGCCTAGATTAGTAATTCTCAAATTTTGTCACTTACAATTAAATAGAATACTACAGTATATAAATCTCAGATTGACCCCTGACCATCCACAAAACATCATACTGGAGAGTAAATCACTTTCATCTTTTAAGCTTGGGAGGAGAATACAATAATTAGAGGCCATAGTGAGTTAAATGCTCACTTCATGCTGAGGAAGAACACCCAGGTGTGCTGAAGAAGCAAAAAGGAAGATAATTAGTTGGTGTTTGCTAATTGTGGACATTTTGAAAGCAAAAAAATAAAGAAATAAGAAAATAATAATAATAATATTTAAAAATAAAATAAAATTGGATTATGTCCGTTAGTTATTTATTCTATTTATTTATTTATTTATTCCATTATTATAAAATGGAATTAAAAAATAAACTGGAATTATGTCCCTTTGAACTTCTACAGAATTCAGTAAACAGATTCAAGCTCCTGTTGGCAAAGATGAAGTGACATAACTTCATTAGGACACAATAGCCTCTAAAAATATGACCCCAAAAACCCATCAACTATTTCCGATTTAGTAATATATAACTTTGAAAGCAAAGTTAGTGCCTACTTATCTTGGTAAATAAACAATATGCCAATAAAATCCCAGAATGGGCATCTTTTCAATATGACAGTGAATCAATAATGAGATTTCACTGTCAGTTTTCACATTACGAGCTTAATAAGTAATTTCAACCAACTGCTCTAAAAAGGACGGTATTCAGGCATGCTACCAGCTTTGAAATTCTGTCAGTTCAATTGACATTTCAGTAACTTAGATACTGTTATCTTACCCCCTACTATAAGCTTAAAAAGTAACAAGCTTAATGCTTTTGTAATCTTTACAAAAATGTCATTCTCCCACTAGAAACACATTTGTGGTCCTAGGGTATTATGCTCATGTGGCCTTTAAAAGAGTACCTCTTTCTTATTAAAACTTCTACTCTCTATGTTCAAACAGATGGTTTTATTTTCTCCTCAGCTCTACTCATATTTCCATTTAATATAATTGTGCAGTAGAAATCAAATACAATACTTGCAAGGATAAGACATAAATAATATGTGACAAAGAGGCTATGAAACACATTATTTCCTAGATTAAATGCAAAGACATTTATTTTGTTTCCCCTGAGTAATAGGATATTGTTTTGGCTGTCAAAATTTTATGGGTTTCCCAAGGAACAAAGGCAACTGCAGAAATCTGCATCATATCTGTATGTCCGTTGTTTTTCTACTCTAACTCCCTATTATATATCCCTACCCACACTGTCTGCTCAGTATTTTTTTAGTAGGTGGGAATTAAACCTGTTGAATATCTCAGTACTGATTGACTTATGATACAAAATTAGGGATCTCTGCATTTTTAAAGTAAAAAAACTAATGAAGACATCTGGATTTTTACTCATTCCATACGTAGGATTTATGTAATTTTCACTGTGATGTCCTCTTCATGTTTTCTGTGAAGGCTATATACACATAACATAGAAGTACTATGGTTTTAATTGATCCATATTTCTTCCCTGTCTTTCACTAATGGAAACTCCAAGTTTTTTCATTCCATCTGTGTAGAACATTGGGAAGACTGTGGCATAGATCACTATATAGAGTGGAGTTCAATGAGTCACTAGCTGTAAAGCCTATTTACATACATGTACCATTCCTCATCAGCAATTGTCGCATCTATTGCTTTATACAGGCCCCCTATAGCCTGCTCCTATAAAAGCTGCATTACCAGGCACTCTGCAGTGACAGAAACAGCAAAAATAGAAGAGAAAATGAGATGTCAAGGAGGCAGAAATATAATTGAAGTACACCAGCTACTTTTGTCATGCAGAAATAGAAAACGAATGCCCATAAGAAAGGGATGTGCAGTTTATGGTGGGTCTACTGTTTTAAAAAAAAAAAAAAAAAAAAAGGAAATACAAGGAAGCAAGAAGGTTGAAGTTACATTTTCTATTACCTGTATTTTTGTCTTCACAATATCTAAGGGTCGCTATGGTATACATGTAGGTCTTCAAATAATTTAAGGCTTAAATTTATGAAAATGTCTTTAAATAAATTTCGTAGAATCACAGAATGGTTTGGGCTGGAAGGGCCCTTAAAGCCCACCCAGTGCCACCCCCTGCCATGGGCAGGGACACCTCCCCCCAGCCCAGGCTGCCCCCAGCCCCATCCAGCCTGGCCTTGGGCACTGCCAGGGATGGGGCAGCCACAGCTCTGGGCAGCTCTGAGTAAAAAGCTGATTCCTAGTGTCTAATCTAAACCTACCTTTTTGGGGGTTTAAAGCCATTCCCCTGTGTCCTATCCCTACGCCCCCTGACACAGGGTCCCTCCCCAGCTTTCCCGCAGCCCCCTTTAGGCACTGGCAGGCCGCTGTGAGGTCTCCCCGGGGCCTTCTCTTCTCCAGGCTGAACAACTCCAACTCCTTCAGCATGGCTGGAGAGGTGCTCCAGCCCTTGATCATCCGTGTGGCCCTCCTCTGGACTCGTTTTAATATTTCCATGGCCTCCTTGTGCTGGGGACCCCAGAGCTGAGCACAGGGCTCCAGGTGGGGTCTCCCGAGAGCAGAGCAGAGGGGAACAATCCCCTCCCTCGCCCTGCTGGCCACCATGCTCTCGGTGCAGCCCAGGCTACGAGTGGCTTTCTGAGCTGCAAGCACACCTTGCCAGCTCATGTCGAGCTTCTCAGCAACCACCACCCCCAGGTCCTTCTCCTCAGGGCTGCTCTCAATCCATTCCCTGCCCAGCCTGTATTTGTGCTTGGGATTGCCCCAGCCCAGATGCAGGGCCTTGGCATTAGAATTTTTGGAAAATTCCACAATCGTAAATTTCTACAATTAAATTATTATTTTTTTTTAATATATATATATATATATATAAAGCATTTCACCTTTAGTAATAAATTGTAGATATAACTGAAAACTTCCTTGCATTAATGCAAGGATCTGGGTTATATAATGGACTGGAACTATTGAGCTGGGATCTCAATGGGACATTGTAATCTGTAATCCGTATGGGCTACTTTATATTAGTGTGCTTTACCAGCACATCAGAAAGATGCAACAGTATCTTCTGGGAGAGAACAGTAGTAAGGCAAGTGACAACTATACATTTTCCCTTCATCCTAAAACTTCTTAAAAGCAAGATTTCATCAATTGACTACACATAAGAAAACAATCTTTCTGAAATCAATTGTCCTACAATGCTAATATTGTAGATTATCTACTATAGATTGTAATCTGGACAGAAATCTCAACAAAGGTGCAAAGGCATAAATATTAGTTACATGAAATCAAGTCTGCGATTCTTTAATTTCCGTATATAAATGTTGAATAAATTACACTAAAGTTATGGAGACCTAATTATTCCCAGACATGAACTGATATATTTTTTTTCATCATGCAGCCACTTAACCAGCATGTATCAATGCTATTTCAGGCTTATTTTTGATAGATACGATGAAGATCATACAAGATTGGTTGTAGGCAATAATCATGGCTCAAGAGATCACAAACGAACTGAATTTAAATTAAGTGGAAGGATAAAAGAAAATCTGTAACTAAGGTTCTTCATTTCAAAGGGAGGAAATGATAAACTAGTGGAAATAAAGCCATGTGGACATGAATATAGAGGAGAAATGAAATTTCTTTAAGTTAAAGGTGCAAACCTCAAAATTTGTAATTCAACTTAGCTGGAAAGCAAATTGCTGGGAATGTCTAAGAACAAGTGACCTCAAAATAAACTGTCCTTACCAAGTCCTTTTATTTAATCCCCCCAAAGGATCTTTATGGAAAGAGGTTACTGCAAAGCCTGTTTCTGTTCTTGTTCACATCTCTACTATGCAAATGCAGCTCCTCTAAACAACAGTCAGTACTTCTACTCAAGTTCAGATAATACACCGTATTTATTTTTTGTTCCATAATCACAATTATGTTCCTTAGCAGCTCATGGATATTTAAATGTAATAAATTAAAAACATCATAACTGAAAGCACACTTTGAATCTATCTACTCAATATATTCAAGAAAATGATACTTGAACATATCTTTATAATAGTATCAAGTTGGTTGTATTTTGGAGAAAGAAACAGGAGAGAAAAGAGAAAGGGGGCCTGCTGGACACAAGTAAGATGTTGGTAATATTGGGGTAAAAAGGAATATTAAAACACTTCAGTGAAAGTGATCTAATTACTTTGTAGCTAAAAACATATGTAGGCCTACCTTCATCACCTTAGTTTACCTTCACTTTTCAATAATATTTTCATAGAAATAAGTAGACACTGATTTTGAAAACCATGCTACATATTGTTTTACATTTAGAAAAAGTCTCATTTAGGGTTTTAAAGTTATTAATTATTTAAGTATAGAAAGGTATTTCCTAGGGGTAAGTGCTATTATATTATGGTTCATATTCATTTTAAGGGTCTCAGGCAAGTTTACTACAAAATTAAAAAAATAAGTGAATGAATTTGAACAAGTCAAAATAAAAGAAAACCCAAAGCTCTATACTTTATTTAGTTTTAACCATAGGAAATTAAAAAGTAGGCTAATTAATCCACATTAAGTATTTTCTCTCTCTCTCTGCACGTACATAAAAAAAAAAAAAACAACTATATAAGTAAAACCAAAGAAAACCTTCCACTAATACATAAAATGTGTATAATGTCACAGTTTTAAAGTTTCTTTGGCTGATGTCTTATCACTTGTAAGAGTAGCTGTTTTTTCATCTAAAAAGAGATGAAGGATTAAGATAGGTCACAAAAGCCTGATTAAACTAGCTTAACGTTTTTGTAAACAAAGGAACACAACGAAGTTCAAAAGGTAGAAATACAATCCACATTTAACAGACTTACTGCAAGTAATGAACCAAAATGGAAAATGAAGCAAAAAATCACAGGAGATTAGCTAAAAACCAGCTGTCTGGATGATTCATTACGTGCTAATTATGTTAACAAATACATAACATTTTTTTTAAAATACTTAACAGTATGTAAGTTTCTGAAAGAAACATACAATTAATATGATAGAAATACAAGCAAAATATATCTATATATATATATTTGGGGGCAGGAAAAGGGGAACCATCCTTGGATATTATTTTAAGAAATTCAGAACACTGATGTTGTGCAGAGGGTACACACACCAACGAAGGGGGCCCATGCTAGATAAAAATCTATTACTAATGCAGCCCAGTTAAGAATGGCTGAATTCTGCATGGTTAAAGATATTAAGAGGCACTGATTTACCTAGTAACAGGATAAAGTTAGAACATAACATGAGCTACCTCCACTACAGTTGGCAATCAAAGGTATCAAGTTCCAAAGAATTTGCCTCTTTTCACATAGCAATTTGCAAGCTTGTCTCTCAGAGCGTTCTTATCCTCAGTCCCGATAAACAGATATGATTTCATTACAGTAGTTAACAAATAACTCTTCTAATAGAACATGAAAGAAAAAGCATTAATTCCTTAATTCCTAAATAGATTGTTATACATGAAAAATTTTGAAGATTTATAACTCTGTTAAAGACTGTTATAGACTGTCTTTATATTCCAGACAGAAGTAGGTCATCTATATAAAGTTTTCTGAGGTTCTGATTGTTTGACTGTTTTCTGTTATTTTCTTTTCTCTCCTATACAGGAGGATCAATTACAGTAGATTTTAGGAAAAAAAATAATAATTCCCTGGGGGTGGACTAAGTAAACACAAGCTTTTTTTTTTTCACTTGTGGGATAACAGTCCCCATTGAATGCTCTAGATTAAATTATTTTGCTGTTTTGAAATGTGCTGGTTTGGTGGTTCCCAGAGGGCAGAGGCAACATGCATCAAAAAATAAGAAACACATTCGTAGAGCTTTCTTTCAGCTAGGAAAACAAAAACAAATATCCTTCCCCTTCCGTTCAATGCTCCAGTATGTTTGGCTTTGCTATTTTTTTATTTTTTTATTTTTAGATACTCAGCAAACTGGGTATCGCTGTCAAGCCAACCTATTAGAAGTTGTCTTTTTAACTTAAGCTATGTACAAACACAGAATTCCACTCTTGACTGTGTAAGGCCAGCAAAAGGTATCCTGGACCTAATCAGTATTTAATAACACTTCCAAGCAGGAAAAGCCACTTGACAGTACGAACTTGTCTACAGTTATAAACCTCACAAAACAGTTATTCTGTAAATTTTTTTCCAAAATATTTCTTTCAGTATAAACAGACTTGTGAACACTTTAATTCCAAGGGGAAAATGCCTTTTTCTGACTTAGCATAGTATAAATCTGGTACAGTCAAACATATGGAAAAGAGAAGTCTCTTACCAGAAAAGACTCTTCACATACAAGCTCACATTCAATTACCTACTTAATAATAATTGCTTCAGTAATGATACAAGTATAAGTTTTACTTCATTTGATTAATAATTCCAACATAATAGACATGGCTTGAAAATTAAATAAGATTTAAAAAAAAAAATAAAAATCCTGTATAACTTCATAACTCTGACCCCCTACTCTATCCTGTTGACTAAACTGTTGTCACTAGTTTGGCTGATTCTGCAGAAAACTAGTGAGAGAATGCAGGTGAATCAATGCATTCCTCCATGCCAACCTCTTGAAGTACAACACTAGGAAATACTATATGGTCAGCCAATGAAGAAATGCACGTGACGGCCACTAAGAAGACATTTTGAAGATGAAATGATATTAAGAAACAACGCTTCTAAACACATTTTATGGCTGTACTGTGATTAACGCCGGTGAGCAACTGAGCCTCACAGAGCTGCTGTTCCCTCCCTCCACACAGCAGGATGGGGGTGACAATCAGAGGGGCCAACGTGAGAAAACTGGTGGGTTGAGATAAAGACAGCTTAATAGGTAAAGTGAAAGCTGTGCACGTGAGCAAAGCAGAAGGAATTTGTTCCCTCCATCCCATCGACAGGCAGATGTTCAGCCGTTTCCAGGCAAGCAGGACTCACCATGCCTAACGGGGACTTGGGGAGACAAATGCCATGACGCTAGCTATCACAGAATCATTTCCCCCAGCTTTCCCTGCTGAGCACAATGTCGTATGGTATGGAACATTGCTGGGCTCAGCTGTCCTGGCTGCGTCCTCCCAGCCTGCTGGCTGACAGGGCAGCGTGAGAAACCGCAGAGGCCTTAGCGAATGTGCCAGCACTGCTTGGCAAGAGCCGAAACCTCGGTGTGTGCTCAGCACTGTTTTGGTCACAAATCCGTTATAGCACTCCAGGAGCTAATCAGAAGGAAGTCCAGAATCCCAGCCAAAGCCAGCACAGGGTGCTAAGGGGTCAGATACTGCACCTGAAAACCTGACATTTAAAATATTTTAACCAAAATAAAAATCTTGTGTGGAATTCATGAAATACAGGTAGTTTTTAGAATTCATAGAATCATAGAATTATTAAGGTTGGAAAAGACCTCTAAGATCATGTAGTCCAGCCCTTAACCTAATACAAAAATCCACCACTAAACCATGCTACGCATTCCTTGGAGACCTGCTTTAATTGTAGCAAATGTTTTAAAAGTCACCAGCAGTTCCCAAGACTTACATTGTGTATTTTCATTTTCTCTGTCCTTTTAAATTTGCAATAAAGCTGTGCACTGACTTAAGGACTGTAATCCTCCTTCACATAATACTGAAGCTGTTAATGTGTGTCTTTTTAGAGAGCCACCCTTATGGTCACTTTAACGTCCATGTCTTAGATGTAAAATGGAGATAACTAGAGCAGTTTTAAGATGTTTTGAGTGTGAAAGAAAGATTAAGTCACAGACTTCTAGGTTTCATAGAATCACAGAACGGTTTGGGTTGGAAGGGCCCTTAAAGCCCACCCAGTGCCACCCCCTGCCATGGGCAGGGACACCTCCCAGCAGCCCAGGCTGCCCCCAGCCCCATCCAGCCTGGCCTTGGGCACTGCCAGGGATGGGGCAGCCGCAGCTCCTCTGGGCAGCCTGTGCCAGGACCTCACCCCCCTCAGAGTAGAGATGTTCTTCCTAATATCTAATCTAAATCTACCCTTTTTCAGTTTAAAGCCTGTGTCCTATCACCATAATCCCTGATAAAGAACCCCAGTCACTCTCCCATCACCGGTTACCCACCAGTCATTTTTTGGCAGTGAAACCCTTTCCTGACTCATAACCCCACGTATAGCTCAAAGATACTCTTCTAGTCATTTATTGCATAACTGAGATTTACACTGACACTTCTTGTTTTCCACCAACACTCCGTTCCACTAATTACAACAGCTTTATCTTGAACTTGTCATCTTTTCACATTATTTGTCTGCTTACCTCTTCTTTTACTTTTTCTTTCATGTGTTCCTCCATATTTCAGTTCCTGTTGAAAAGTTATTTCCGTGTTTCTTCCAGTGGAATTTCTAGTTGACTTAGATTAGCATGTAGATTGATTTTAAAACTCACAAGAGTATAATTTTCTTCTGAGTACACCTGACAGATCATCACCTCCCTGTGTTAGGTTTTCATGGCAAAGTTTTGGTAGCAGAGGGGCTGCAGGGGCGGCCTCTGTGAGCAGCTGCCCCATGTCAGAGAGGAGCCAGCTCCAGCTGCTCCAAAAGGGACCCACCACTGGCCAGAGCTGGGCTGTGAGTGATGCTGGTAGGGCTCTGGGAGAGCAGATTGAAGAAAGGGGAAAAAATCTTCTGTGCTACAGCAGCTGGGAGAGAGGGATGAGAAGCAGCCCTGCAGCCCCTGAGGTGAGCGAAGGAGGGCAGGAGGTGCTCCAGGCACGCAGCAGCAGTTCCCCTGCGGCCTGTGGAGAGGCCCCTGGTGGAGCAGGCTGTCCCCCTGCACCCACGGGTCCCACACGGAGCAGATCTCCACGCTGCAGCCCGTGGAGGAGCCCCCGGTGGAGCAGGTGGATGTGGCCTGGAGGAGGCTGCGGCCCATGGAGAGCCCCCGCAGGAGCAGGCCCCGGGCCGGAGCTGCAGCCCGTGGAGAGGAGCCCACGCAGGAGCAGGGGGTCTGGGGGGAGCTGCCGCCCGTGGGGGACCCGTGCTGGAGCAGTTTGCTCCTGGGGGATGGATGGACCCCGTGGTACGGAGCTGTGTGGGAGCAGTTCCTGAAGAGCTGCTGCCTGTGGGCAGCCCCCACAGGTATTCTTAGTTTGCTTTTAGTTCTCACTGCTCTGGTTTGTCATTAGTAGGCAATAAATTACATTAATCTACCTATGTACAATTACGTTATGAAAGTTTCCATGCTGTGTCACTTTTTTGCAAAGCTCTGATTCCTCCCTTTGCAGATTGGCTTGTCATGAATCACCAATAGTAAAAAAAAAAAAGGATAGATGTAATACATTGATAACAGATTACTGCTTTAAATTCCTTAGAACAAGAAGAAATGACCAGGTAGAATTAACTATAACTAATAGTATATTCACAGGAATAGAAACCCTAAATGTTTTTTGTTTGTTTGTTTGCTTTTTGAGAATTAAGATCTGCATAGTAATCTTTTTGGGTCACCTCTAGTGTATGAATCTGTGTACTTCATGGTCAGAAAACTTCTAGCAATCAAAATAAAAATTGTAGGGAAAAGATTGAAGAGCTTGAAGACCTTGTGTTTTTTAAAATCTGGATTGAATAGTTCTTATTCCATTGTATATTTCAGTAGTTGGAATAAGTTGCATTAAAAAAAAAGAAAAAAGATTAAGACATGACAACGTTATACAGTGAAGTATAAAGGGATTTCTACATAAATAAACATAAGATAATTTCAATTACTTTAAAACCATTCTTTATCACAATTCTGACATAGTCTATAACTCAATTGCAATAACGCATTTAAAACATAAACCTGTAATTAATAACCTCTGGCCTCTCTCTTCAGACAAAATAACCAGGTGTACTGAAAAAAAAAGGTCATAGAATTAAAATATCTAATTACAATGAACATAAAATAAGTCTACTAACCCACAGCATGAACTGTTCCTCTATGCTTCTTTGAAATCTTGTTTGCCTTAACTATATGCAGAGCATTTTCTTTGAACTGCAGCTCGCAAAGTCTTTCAAGAAGAACTGTTATTTCCTCAGTGATGGTATCCAGATAAGTTTCATTAATAAACTTCAATGATGAAGAAGGATCAATAGTTCCACTTAGTACATAGAAATCTTCTTTTATCATTGTGCACAATGTGGGTATTGAACTTTGGTATCCATGAACGACTTTATCAAAATTTGTTTCACCACAGCCAGACAAAATACAGTTCTGTAGAAGATCACTAACCAGTTTATTCTGCATGTTTTGATACCTTGTTAAGACTTCTGATTCAGGGTAAAGAAACAAAAGTTGCTGTATGCACTGAGTTTTAAACTGTATTTGTTGTTGCGAAGCATTAGTATTTGTTTCTTCTTGACTTTGCAGTCTATTTACTAAAAATCGTCGAAGATGCAATCTCACATCATCCCAGAGAGATTTCATGTCCATAGTTGAATCATCCTCAATGGCATGAATGGAAGATGTAAACTCAAAAGACGTCCCGCTTGGAGTACAGGGAAATGAGACACCACACTGACTAGAGAGATCCAGAAGGAACTGAAGTATCATTTCTTCTTGATTTTGCTCATTTTTCAGCAAGCTTTGCTAACAAAAATTAATCAGACAGTATTTTAGAAATGTTTTGTTAACTTTGGTTAATAAAATTAACAGCTTTGTGCTAGAGTACCAATTATTTCCAATGCCAATTATCTTACCAGCAAATGAGAAAATGAAACAAATTGCTCTATAAACAACAGAAATAACAAAGGCTGTTTTCCAATGAATTTATGCTCCTATCCATCCCTTTGTCTACCTACTCCAGTGACTTTACATTCTTCTTCCCATCTTTCTTACATCCTCAACCCATTTTGTCAATCAGTCCTACCCCACAATTCAAAGGAAAGCCTAGAAAAAACATAGCTCATTAGATAAGCCTTGGCAGACGATAGAGACTGTTTGTTCAGGTCCACACACACATCTTGGAAAGAAAATTGTATGAAATTAACATTTACAAGGATAGTAGGAGGTTTTGCTCATAAAACCAAGACAGGGATTTATAAAATAAACCTCTGTTACCCTCTGTGTTCTGGTTCAGCAGGCAACTGTGAGAAACGCTATTCTATGCATAAAATAATCTGCCCAGAACTGCCTTAAAGAAGTACAATTAAAAACTTAAGAATTGAACAATGGGCTTAGATCAAATAGGGCAAAAGAGTAAGAATCTGCATATCCTGTCAAATCCAGCTGCAGACTGATATATTAACAGTATGGGAGCCTCAAAATACATCTCAGCTACATGGATTGAGGAAGAAGGAAGACAGTTAACAGAAGATCCATGAAGCCACATGGATACATGTACAGACTCCACTGCATCTGAAAAGCCTCCGTCTTGTTCCATGGACAGGATCTCTGATCTTAGAACCACTTCAAATCCAAGATGCCAACCAGCAAATAAGAGGTTCTTGTCACACCTTGATGCCTTCTACTTGGCTCACAATGACATAAATGTAAACGGCACTCTGCAGCTTTCTTTGATACGCTTGAGGAATCACTTGGATGAAGAAGTGGTGTCCAATATATTAGTAGAAGGCAGGCCCACAAGTCCCTTGGTCAGTGGATTCCTAAATCTATTTCCTGTCTTGGAGAAAAAATCTTGCCCATTATAAACCCATTTCCCACACTCTCAATATTTTTCCTGTTGCAGGTTGGCTTTGCCTGCAGCCCTAGGCTCATCAAAGTTGTATTGAACAGACTTACTCTCAGTCTTCCAGCTGCATGAGAGACAACTACAGAATTTGCCATCACAGTCACAAAAAAAAATGAGAGAAACTGGTTACACGTTTGATTCTCTGGGTTTCAGGAATCAAGCGGGCAAGTCTGAAGTGAATCAGGATAGGAGGGGAATCAGGGAAGGCCCTCTTGCTTCCTCCCTCACCTCCCATCAATTCTCTCCAAGATCTTCCAACATAGAAAGTGTTGTGGCAAATTGCATAAGTATAGATCTTTTCTCTCATGTCCTTTATTTGGGTCTCTCCAACATATAATGCAAGGCTGGTAAGGCAACTTCCGGAAACCTTCTACACTCAGAACTACTGATTTAGTTAAACTAAAGTATTCACAGGAAATAATCAGTTTTGTTTCTTTTCTCATTATGGAAGAGAGAGAAATGAATCTTATTTGAGTATGGTAGTACTTCAATAATTTTGAAATTAAAAAAAATGCTCTTTCTACTGTAGCACTCTTTTATCAACAGATAATTTAAGAAATATAGAAAAGACAAATTTTTTGACAAACTTTTCAGTGTGACTTTTTTGCATGCTATTCAGTCACAGCAATTTTTCACTATCAGAACCTCTTGTATTTTTTCTTAACGACTAAAAACTGTTGCACTATTATGGGAGAAAGCAACATTTTAACCTACCTACTGGCCTTTATTTTGGAGTGTTCCATTAAGAAAAATAAAAAACTTTTACCACAGTAGGTAATTCTGAACAAAAGACAGAGAGCACAATTACCTTCCATACAGGAAAGTCTTAAAAATTGACTATCTAGCTATTTTTCTTCCACTTCACATCTTTATTTCGGGGAGCTCCCTATGAAATTTTGTACTTACTAGCAGGAAACATATGTTGTAGACAGAACAATAAAGAAAATTATCAGTCAAGTATCTTCCTATAAAAACATGCATGTTATAGAAATATGTGGAACTAGTTAATATCTTAAATAGTAGAAATTTATATGCATATATGTAAAGCTGATTCAATTTCCTTTTATTGTCTACTAAAGCGTTCTATGAAGTGTTGTGGATGCAGAGAGAATGTGTTGAGCTGGTAAACTGAGACTCTAGTCACTAACTGCTGCTAGCATAGTTAGAGTAGCTGGAAAGTCAAGTGCCCACAGATAGACTTATGAATTTAAAGTTTTTTTTTTTTTTTTTTTTATGAAGCATGCTCAGTGATTATATTCTGAAATAAACAGAACAAGAGAAGCTGTCAAACCAGTGATTGTAACTCATGCCTTTAGATGATGAATCCAAAATGTCTTCCAAGCAAATCCCTATGCTGTTTTTTAAGGTTAAACAAAAACATTTTTATTCATGAAAGCCAGTAAGAATTTTAATAGTTTCAAATGCTTTCCAACTTAGACTAAAACATAAAAAAATAGGGAGTTTGCAGATGCCATCTTAGACTTAGTGTTCCTCAAAAAAAGTCCCTGAAGTGAACAGTGAAGGTCTGAAAACACAGTATCATCAAGTCTCTTTGAACACTGCCTGTATTGACATAGGCTTTTCTATTTGAAAGTTTATCTTTAAGAAATACTTCAAAAGATGGTGACAAAACTATTCAAGAGAAAAAGATCCAAATTAGTGTCTAAAGGTTTTAGAGAAGTGTGAAAAGTTCTCTTATGAGCACAGAAAGTCAGTGATAACAGTACACAAAAAAAACCTTGCATTCCATCAACTAGATTACTACCTGCTATAGACTACATCCAATATTGTTAAGGTTTTCTTAAAAGAGATTTGCCATTAGTTTAGGTCGTAGAGAATTTAATGAAGATGTGTTCGTGTACAGGTTCAGCTTTTAAGTATTTAAAACTACAGAATAGTACACAGAATGATGAGATTTCACATAACTGAAGTCTTTTAGGGTTCATGAAGAACCTCTCAGTATTTTCATGAGAGTTTTTATAAATGCTTGAGAATACCACATTGCATTATTTATTTATTTTTTTAAATTTGTTCCAGAAGCTTAAGAGATAAGTGATATCGCTAACAAAATAAATATACATAATGAGGTATAGTAACAAATGGCCTGGGGTGGAAAGAAGGTTAATTTTATTGAAGATATATTGTATGATATTTAACTTGTCACTTGCAAGCTTTTAATTAAGTCAACTGAGTAATTAATTCAATGGATAGAAATACACAGTTAAGAAAGGTCAGACTGTAGTAATCTCATTAATGCTGAATACAACTGAAAACAGTTTAATGCACATGTGTTTATGGAGCTAAGGATGAGTATAATTTCCTACAGATGGACAGACGGTGCTAGTGCAGATGCACATTTCATCTGTAGTCTCATCAAGGCAATAGGCTGGTTCATCTGAGAAGCCACGAGCCTGAAAACAGTTTTGTCCAAGTTCCCAAGCTCCGTAGGCGTTCGTTCTCCTGATAAGCTGTGCAGCATTAAGGTTTTGAGGCTTCTCACCCTTCACTGTCTGTTTAGCAGCCTCCCAAAGAGCTGCTCCCAAGGTTTAACTAGCCTCTGCAGCCCACAGCCAGACTGTCATGAAGTCTGTAGGCTCTTGGGAAGCTGAGAGCTAGAAAGCACGTTTTGCATACGATACACCCGAAGTGTTCCAGAGATGGGGATATTTTGGAGTTTGCCAAACAAATGCCGCCACCTGGTGTTCAGGTATATGGCTTAAATTGACCCGGCAGAAGGATGAGCACAGGCAACGGACACGGGTGAGTAAGCCATCTTTGCCATTCCCTCCTCTGAGGGTGTTAAGTAAGGATATAACTGGACTAAGAGGAGTATCAAACAACTTGTAAATCTGTATTTTCTGGGATTCTCCCATTCCGTCTAGATCAAGTCTGACAAGTATCAGTCTGACATCCTTGAGCAGCACGATTATTAACAGCAACATACATACCGATCACCCACGTAAGAAAGGGATTAAATCACTTCCTCACCACATGAACATTAAAGACCTGGTCTTCCTAGAAATGACTTCATAATTTGACATATCTTAAATTAACCAGGGCTATCAGTCATGTAATTCAGTGGATTCAAGAATGACTGAAAGATCAACAACCAGTTTTATAAATCAAAACCAAAAACAAAACCAACAAAACAAAAAAAACACAACCCACCAAAAAGAATAATAAATAAATAAAAAGGTGATTTGATGAAGCTTGAGCTTTAGCCAGGAGAAGTCCCAAAGAAGAAAAATCTCCACTTCTTGTAACCAGATTTCTTCTGCCAATATGGGATATCTTATCCTAAAGATGTTCACATCCAATGACAAAATCATGACAAAGAAGTAACCCAGAATAATTCACTGGACAGAGTCTGTATTTATTTGTGTTGATACTTGTATATATGTATGTTATATAAACAAACGTATGTAGTTTCTATATGAAGTTGAAGGCTGCCATTTGCTGAGGTATTATCCTTCACTTATTTAGACAATTCAATTTTCCAGAATTCCACTTCCACGTATTTATTCTAATGCTAACTTTTCAGGAAAATTTGGGGTAAAAATTACATCTTTTTTCACCAAAGTGAAATGTGACTTCTGGTTAAGTCCAGTTACACAACTTGCAAGAAAAATGGATGTAGCTCCCACATGCTGATTTAGGAAAAAGTAGATATGAAGTTAATGCTTAAACAACACATAAAGCAGAATAATCTGTATTAGATGGGTTATATTCATACTGATACAAGTGAAGAGAAAGAATTAAAATTAACAGACTGTGTGTAGACAGTAACTTCATACGTTTTCACCTTCAAATGCTTATAAAACAGTATTGGTGATGCTGAACATGTGGAAGTATCAGCAAATTTTTTTAGACCCAAGTTTGTCTAGTTAGGACATGATCAAAAGGAAACATAAAGCCTTGCTGCAGACATCAAGTCAGGACTAAGCTTTACATTAAGTTTTCTGAACTACATTCACAATACTGGAGACTGAAATAAAGCTAACAGGAAAAGAGAAACAAATAAGCAAACAAACAAACAAAAAAACATAAGCATCATAAAACCAACTTTCCCAAACATTAAACTCTGTAGTAAACAATTTTTACCAGGGTCCTGAGGAACTCCATCAGCTCTCCATGTGGTGTAGATGAAGGTCTGAGAGAAATAAAATTGCAGTTGTTTAGCCACTGAAGGCAGTCATTCGTGCTTTGAAGTATTTCATCAGTACATATTTCATTTACTTCTGATTGCAGGTCTTTAAGACACTGTTCCATACTATAAAGAAAAAAAAAAAAAAAAAGGATTTTTTCATGACTTGGAAATAAAATTATTTTATATACCCCATTTTTCAAAAACAAAAACTACTTCAAATTATTGTAACACTAGTCCTTCTTCTTCATAAATTAAATTACTCTTGCTAAGTAAGGCCTGAATTTCCAGCATTAATATTATAATGTATTTGAAAAAGTTCTCACACAATCTTGTACTTTCCAGTAAAGCAGTTGGTGAATAAGATATTGCTCACCGTAAGAGCTGGTCCTTGGTGTTTAATTAGCTAAGGAAGATAATATAAGCTGAATTAACTACCATATATAAAGGTGAATGTGTCATTCTGTTCCTTTAGCAATCAGCAGTAGCTTTATAATACATAAGATATTAACAACCTCTTAAAGACTGATTGACACACCACAGAAAAAGCTGAAAAGAATTTTAGTCACTTTTGCTGAGAAAGCAGATCTTTTATTTCCTGTTTTTTGTTATTAGAATATCTGAAAGAAAGTTTGTTTTCAAGGAGCTGATACACTCCTTAACACCCCTATTTGTGAAATCATGTGTAGTTGATATGGTAATTACTGTGATTCCAGTGGCAAAAATCACAAGAACAGCTGATTATCGAAACAGGTTTCATTTCTGTTGGTGTTTCTATTTGGCACCTACATGAAAAGAACAGAAAATAAAAATCCAGAAACAGTCTACCTCCACATCATTTCCTACAAAAACACCTTTTCACTATTTCGTAACTACTTATCTTAAAAGCGATGCTTAATGTTTTACCTGGTTTCCATTAATAAAGTAGTATTGACTATCTGTTAAACCTAGGCGGACCTAGGTTTAATAGAAACAAAGCCAACGCTAAGACCAAATTTTGGTTTATGGCAATGCAAAGCAATTCTCACTATTACGTGAATTTTATTCTGGAGTATATTTGTTAAATTGTTTATGTTCTTAGAGCTGATAAAGGATGTAAGGTTTGATGCAAGTTAAAGTTCAGTTCTTTCTGTTAGTGGAGTTAAAGGACTAGATGACACCCAGCTAGCTCTTTACAGATACTTCAGTGGCTGATACTTTTGATCATGTTAGTCTCTATTTTCATGACATCATGACAACAAGAAAGCCTATTGTACTGCCTCTTCGTTTTATATAGATGAAGTATGTTTGTTTTTCTTTACCTGCTCGCTAACATTTACAAACTAATATGTTTGGCAAAGTAGACAAGAAGATTAGAAAAGAGGAGAAGAGGAGAAAATGAGGGCAGGAGGAGAGGAGGAGAGAGGAACTGAATATCAAAGTGTGTAACAAGGTAAAGTGTATTACAAGTAGTGACAAAAATACCAGCTTAAAGACCTCTGCTTTTCCAAAACACATGCAACGTAACTTTTTAAATTAGTAACCTCAGGTACAGTATGGGTATTTTTTTCTGCATAACTCCTCTGTACAGAAGGATTAATTTAACAAATGTTTATAAAATATGTAATCTGCTTTAAATATGAAGAAATAACAATGATGGATGAAAAATGATGAGATGATGAAAAGCCATTTTGCTTATCACCCACTGACTACGTTTTGTCATTTGATGGTGCCTATGGTACTGTGGAAGAAGTATTTATTTGTTTTTGTTTATTTATTTGTTTGTTTCTACTGGATTTTCTCCTTTACTGAGGGATTTGCATTTTATTCTTTTACAGATATTATGCAATGTACCCTAAACTCCTTCTAGTTGTCTCATTCTGATCAATAACGATAAAATGAATCACTATCATTCATACCTTTGGCAACAAAGTCTGTTAATTTGAATTGACATTTTAGAAAATCAATGGAAAACAAAAAGCAAATGATCACACCAAATTATGTGCTGAGATAAACCACAGACTGGGTTATCCTTTTATTTGTAAGTAGCCTACAACAAATATAACGTATTTTGTTCTGAGAATTCCATGAAGACATATCAGTGATGATAAATACCATTTTGTGCCTTTTGTTTCTTTAAAATAGTCATAGAAAATAACAAGCTGCAAAAGTAAAATGTATCAATGGTAAACACAGAATGTAAGGACAACTCTGTACTGTAACTTAAGTGCAGAGTGCCTATAACATTTTGAAAGGGGAAAAAAAATACATACAATGTTTCCAAAACAAGGATGACTATAAAACTTACTTAAGTAAGTTACTCACTTTAAGTTTACTTACTTTTAAACTTAAAAATACATGGGTCATTTTGAACAGCTTATCTTCCTATATTTAATTGTATTCAATAACAATTATGGATACATTAGTTTCATGCTTAAAACGCATGATAAACCAGTCAAAGTGTATTTTACTGACATGAAGACACTGCATTTTACAGCTGCATTATTTTCAAGAACCAAATACAGTAAGTAGAACGAATGGAAAAAGTATCTTAAAACTTCTAAAATATTATGAATGCATGGGTAGTCTGCACACCACTCTCCATAAAATTGAAGCGGAAGTCTTCTCGAGACTTTTCTGAGCATCAGTGAGCTCAGAATGATGCGCACTGAAACGAGTACCTGCTCATTGTCACAGGACCTTATCAGGAGCACAGAGGACTTCCACTGAAAAACAATCTTTCTCTGCCTGTGGCCCAGTCAGGCTCCTGGTGGGACAGCCCGGCCATGAATGCTGACTCTAAACTTGACAAAAGATTGGCACGTATCTTTTTAACTTGTGAAACCTGTTCTTTGGAGTATGAAACAAAATGCCTTGTTCATACACCTTGACTCCTGGAACACGAGCTACGGCTTTTTATTGTGGTGTGCTGATGTGCCTCATTCAGTCACACCCAACGGATAACAGCACCGGGCATTGTAAAAGGGACTACAGCTCTTAGCCTCTGCCAGTCTGCTTCAGTTAGGAACCAGCTTTCACATTCATCTTCAACATCTGAATTTGTGTGCAAGTCAATAAAACACAAACCACGGACAAGCCACAGCCTTCACAGGAACAGATATTTTAGTTATTTGTCCCAGCACTGATAAGGGGATTAGGAGGATACATTTCAGTGGACCTCCCTGTAGGTACAAACCATTATAATTCTATTAATTTTGTTTAATCCTTTTATCTCAGTAAGGTAAAAGTGTTATTTGTACTAAAACTGTTTTCCATTGAATAAAATGTTTTCATACTGTTTACTTACAACATACTGTAGTTAAACACGATATCAAAAACATTGCTATTTCTCACTTTTATGATTTTTGTCAACATATACTATTATGTAAGATTACTTCTTTATATTAATTAAATTATTGAATAGAATATTTAGGTTTCTGGTTACCTCTGAAAAAAACACTCTTTATGTGCATCCTCTGAGTTTAGAAAGCAGCTTTTTAAATAAAAGACTTCCTCAAAATTATAATTATCCTTACAGTATATAAAACTTTATAATTTTGTATTTGTGTAGAAAAGAGTCTGTTTTCCAAGTTTGCTGAAGTTTCAAAAACTCTGAACAAAATATATGATCTTGATGTCAAAAATGTGCTTAAGGTATGTAATGAATTATATTCTTACAATCACAAACAAGTACAATCACAAACAGCTATTTAAAAGGCTATATTCATTTTTTTTCCCAAGTAATCCTTTTTCAGTAAAGGTTAAATGAAATTATGTTTCAGTAAGTTCATTGCAGTAAACAACCTCAATTTTTTGAACAAACTGAGGCATCAATCCAGATGATATCAATGGACACTCTGCATGTAACGACAGGACAATAAGTTGTCTTAAAAACACATGTGGTCAATGGAAAAAATACAGACATGTCTGTGTGCAACCCCATCTGAATCAGGCAGACAAGATCTGGAGGACAACAGGGAAATCAGATGTAGCTCTGTACTTAATGTTTTTTTCCTGTTTACCACTGTTAACCGGGTCTTTGTTCTATATGGGTTTTTTTGTTTGTTTTTTGTTTTTTAAATATCCTCTGAAACACTTAACCTTACCGATAAGGAAAGGAATCCAATTCATGTTTTAAATGAACAGGTACCAAAGTTAAGACATTGATGGAACTAACTAGAAAGTACTTAATTCTTCTGTTGGAATTCAGTCTATTGGTACTACATTTGAATATCTGTGCACGGTCAGTCAGAATTTCTGCAGGTGTCTGGCAGTGGTCACTAGGAGATGTCAAAGAAAAATTAAAACAAGGCACACCAGAAAAAAAAAAAAAAAGTTAATATTTCTCAGAATATTTTCATCATCTTCAGCAGTTTGTGACATATAGATTTAAACCAGATAGTGTCTTAGCATTTAACGGGCCTCAATTAGTTTTTCTTCCATGAATGCTATGGAACTGTTCATACACAAAAAGAAAAGAAAAAAAAAAAAAAAAAACACTACAAAACAGCCACCAAACTACTAAATACAGAGTGCAGTATAAAAGTAAATGAAAAAAAATAACCTAACTCTGTAGCAAAGCAATCTGAAAGTTATGGATTTTTGTGAAATTGACTGATTTTTCAAGAAAGATACCTTCAGTTCCCCTTGAGGAATATCTTGAGCCTCCATGAGCGCATCAATGTTTGCAGTTAGAATTACCGATATGCCATTATGCCAGTGAAAATGTGATTTCACTGAAATAGCTTCTCCTTCTTACAATTGAGGGTGGTTTTTTTGTTGTTGTTGCTTTAATTTTTACAAATTAAGCTAAATTCTGTTACGTTACCTGTGTCCACGTTAAGAGTGCTTTTCTGGAGTACCATTTGTAAGTATTCACACTGTACAGAGACAGTCTTCACTTGAGAACTCCTATGTCCTCCTATTTATTAAGTTAATAACCGTTTTTAGGAATAACCTAACCATGTGGAGAGACTGCTTTTGACATGACTGCATCAACACACAAACTGAGGGACTGTTCAGTTACAAACCAAGTACTGTAATGGAGCTGGTAGTGTATGCGCTGCCACACTGATACAACATTTTGAAAAACATAGCATCAAAATGAGGGTTGCTGTCTCCATGCATCATTCTCCATTGCCTAAGATGACTACAACTAAGTTGAAGGATGATCTTTTAACTCCTTTCAATTCCTAAAGAGCACTGTTTCAAATTATTTCACATAGAATATGGAACAGCCATAAAATGACAATGAGATTGCTTAAATTTAAACTGCTAAGCTATAAACTGAAGTAATCTTTAAACCTCATGTTACTTGTGCTTAAGAGCCTCATATGCATCCAGATCTGCTGTTAGAATGCTAGAATGTTTACATGTCTTTTATTAAGAACAGATAGGTTGTTTTAACATTAATGAAACAATTGTTTCCACTGTCTTCTGAAGGCAGAAGCACTAACCATGTATTAGTTTGCGATCATCATTTATATTCCTGGAAAAGTTTGACTGCTAGCTTACAGGGCATTTCATGTAGTATCAATCATACCATTTGGAAATCTGTGTCAGAGGACCTGCCATATACTTTGAGGGTAAGAGATCTTTGAAATAAACTTTTAGCAGTGTAATTCCCACATGCATTTTCCTCGTACATTTTCTAGAGAGAAAGCTATCAAGAAAGAAGCAGCTATCTCAAACTCAGGGGCCACGCGCAGAGACAACACAAGCTGAAAAGGAATAAAATTACATCCTTTTTGTAGTTCAATTACTCCTACCTACGAATTACAATAGGGCAGTGGTTAGACAGAAACTTTTCACAAGGATTTTAGTAACATTGTTCCAGTATCTCAATAAGAGCTAAATTCTCTGTTAAATATTATATAAATGTAGAGCACTTGTAGAGCAAGCAGATTACATATACAAGTATCAGGGTTTTCTTTTTTTTTTTTTTTTTGATGAATATTAAATCCAAGCGTCCATTAACAATGTTTTTCCTGTCGTGTTGGCTGTAGTTAAAATTCTTGTGAATATTCACCCGCTACTTGGGATTTTGGATGGAGATTCCAAGACTTTGCCTATTCTTTTGAATAAGAAACAAGTGAGGTGTAGCTCCTACCTGAAAATTCCAGAAAGGAACAAGCCACGATTTTCTTCAAAATAAAATAAAAAATAAAAATAGAGAGAAAGATAACCCTTGCAGCACATCTCAATTTAAAAATACATGAGCCCTTGCATACTGTAATTCTGATACAGAAAAATGTAATGAGACAGCAGTGCTTAATACCTTGTCTGAAACTCCTGTTCCTTTGCTGTGAAGTGTTAATGGTGGAAAGTATTTCTATGCACATCAGCAATGTTGTAAACAACATCCAAGATAAGTGGGAAGTGTCATACTAGCATCTTGGTTAAGGCACTTTCCAAATAATCCTGAAGTCTGCAAGTTAAGTATCCTGTCCTGATTATAAGGACTTACTCAAGTCCTGATTATAATTTATATGAACAGTTATGGGACAAGATGCAATGCTGTAAGTACTTATTAGTCTTGACCTCACTGGAGCCCTTGAAAAAAGACCTTCAACAAAATCCCAGATGACTGATTTACTGTTAATTAGACAGAGGGTCAGCTTGAAGTTTATCAGACTGAAGTCAAATTAAGCCTCTGTAAAAAGCCCTACAAAGATATGGTCTCCAGTGTATCACAGAAATATAATTATTAGTAAATAATTTTGCTGAAGTCTGAGTAATTCTTCTGTTGAAGAAGACCTAGAATACCTCACGATGTCCTACAGCCTCATAGCATCTGTTGGCACTTTATTGCCACTAAAAAGCAGCCAACCACCCACTGAAGTGACAACAATGCACGTGCACGCACATGCACGTGTATGCACACACACACAAATCATCAACTGCTAAAGAACCTACAAAGCTTGCAATCGTATTTAAGCTGCGCAAACTTGCCTTGCTTTCAAACCCTATGCCTAATTTTCTGCTTAGTAGTAGTAAATATCAGTCAAAAGTTTAGTTCTGTGAATTACTCATAAATTAACTGTTATGAACTCTTAGGCGTCCATACTGGAAGACAAAAAATCAAGCAACTCAGTTTTGAGAAACAACGAAAGTCAAAGCAAATGTGAGGGGAAATACTGGAGACAAATGGCAGTCCTAAAGAAATTATGAATACAGCTTCATGTTTTAGAATAACCTGACACTACCACTGCACTTAAAACTGGGCAGCAATGACAATGGCTTTGAAAGTTCATATTCACCTCCCTCTGTAAACTAGTGTAAAAATAAAGTTTACATTCAAGTGCAATAAGAGCTCTGTTATATAATAGTGAATGAATGAACCACTTATTGCCTTAAAACTTAGAAATAAAACAATTTCCCACAGATGCCTTTTTTTTTCCTTTGTTATAGTGTCAAATAGAATTGGTACAATTCAAAAACACAGAAAGTAATTCAAGAGCTGGAAAGCATATCTGATTTGTTGTGTCACACGATTTTATAAAAGCTATTCAGTTGGAAGGCAATAAATGAGCATTCAAGTGATTTACACACTTTTGGATCATAATTTTTTACACAATGTTACATTTTTAAAAATATATATATGCTGTATACTATTATGTTTATTCTCTGTGGTATAATAAAATCATAAATCTATCTGATGAAAAATAGATTGTATTCCAATTGTATCACTGTAGCACATAGAGCTGCTCTTATCATACCACTTACAAAGATCAATGGTAACTTGAAAATGATTTCATTCCATGCTACCTCTAATATATTAGCAATAAAGGACTGTTTTTAATTTAAAAGTCACATCAGCTGCTGTCCATCTTCTTTTAAACTCCTCTCGATTTCTGAAACTGACGTATTACAGGAGCAAAATATCACCTGGTAGCAACAGGGTTTTCTGACTTTCCCTGAGAAAATGAGTTGAAAAACTATCTTAAGTGTCAATTCAACAGAAATGCAAAGCTTTTCCTGACACGTGTTGCTGAGCTACCACACCCTAATCAAATTTCCTCCTCTCCCTGCAGACCTTGCAGAACTTAAAACCTTTGGATCTTACAAAGCTTAGAAGCAAAGGCTCATCTAATTTGTAGGACTGAAACTATGAGAGGGGCGTTCTTAAAAATGCATATAGTTCCACTGTGATGATGTTAATGTAAAATGTAACATAAAAAGTTCACTGATGGTACTATTAAAAGGAGCGGTCAGCTGGCCTCTTCTTCCACAGCCAAAAGATTTCTTAGCCAGCAGTACAGATTTGACACATATTAAAAAACACAAACAAAAACAGTAGTAAGGCATGTGTTCATTTTGACAATAATCATTCTAATCCTTAGGCTGACTCTGCATAACAATGACAAAATCAGTGTTATTTGGTAGCTGAAGAGGTGACAATATCTGGTTTACACATTTGTTAAATATGCTGGTGCTATTTTTCCCAGATACGTAACACCATACACCAAACACATCTTTGACTATTTTATGACATCAAACAAAGTAAGTAAGCGTCAGCATTTCACTACCATCAACAGTTGGAAAATTGTAATATGAAATTGCACTGTGCAGTGGTCCACAACTCAAAATATATTTCCCAGATCTTCAGTAACATTGTTACCTTTGGGTAGCTACTATCAAAATGTCTGTAATCACTAAGATTTTAAGCAAAATTTTGAAAAGTGAGACATTGATAATATTAATAATAATAACAATAAACCTAAAAAAAATCTCAGCTTGGCGTAGCAAATATAACAGTAATTCAGAGATGACCTAAATCAGTTTTCAGTGACGTATAGCAAAGATTTATCTCCATTATTCAGGAAGCCGTTTGGTAGCAGACGAAGACCTCTCAGAAATGTGGCCTTCATTAAAATTACATGATCAAAAACCAAATGTCATGAAGGGCATTCTTTGAAGTCATGACTCTACAACATGCTTTTCTATCTAAAGGCAAACATTGTCAAAATTTAACACAAGATGATGGTTCTTGTTATATCTCTGAATGTATAAAGGATACTTAATCTATTTGCATAAGAGCACCTTTCACAATATTTAAAATACTTCAGAACGTATTTTTAAAGTACCAAAAAAGCTTAGCCACAAAATGCACCATCACTTTTCAAAGTAGAAAGGCACAATACCTTGAAGTGATTTTCCTATACTCATGCAGAAAGTGGGCATCAACAAAGAACTTTTTCAGTACTTCGCAGTTTCTAAAGCATTGATTTTTGTGAACTAGTGTGCAGCAAAGAAATGGACAATGAAATAAATTGCAAACCAAATTCTAGTTAGAAAATCTGGTATTGCAGCATAAATGTAATTGAAATAGGTAAAATAATTTTATAAGAAATATTTGTACTAACTTGCTCTATCTACTTTCATTAGTACTGTTTAAAGGACACCATGGGTTCAAATTTTACTTTTTTGTAAAATTCTGCAGCTCTTAGTGAACAAAAATTCCTTTAGGTATAGAAAATACAACTGCAATGGAACTATATGTTTTTTTCTTCCACTATCACAACTACTACAATAAATCCCAAGATTAAGATGATGCAAATGTTAAAAGTACCATGCAGAGAAACACCAGAGCACAAATATTAAATGCCATTAAAATGTGTTAAATGCTCAAGCAGTAACAGTGAATTACTATGGAAATAATGAGAATTTTAACCTACAGCTAGAAAAGAAAGAAGATAAAAGATGTATTTCTTCCTAAACGTAATGACTTTCACTAACATTTTGAATATAAATAAAACTCTCTTTACCTGGAAGAATTCTTCTTTATTTTTTCATCAATATCATTAAGGACTTGTTGAAACTCCGATTCTCCAGGAAGGACATTTAACAAACAGTCTAAATTGGAAGAATCGAGAGAATACTCTCCTCCCCACTCCATATTCAGAATCTGTAAAATACAATATAAATACATAAAAATAGTTAAGAAAGGAAAAAATCAGACTGTAAGTATCAACATTTATAAGATATTGAAATAATGAAATGCATACATTAATGCTGGAAGCATTTGTGTAGGAAATTATAAAATCAGTGTTGAATAGCAAACCTTTTGCCTGCTTCTGAGTTCAGTTCTATAGAGAGGTATACCTGTAAAAAAGATATAAATTTCATATCTTTCATTTTTCATTTTTAAACAAACAGTTATTTTATCTCAACTGGAGTAGTAACTTTGTTTTCTGGAATGGAAGCACATCATCACAGCTAACTAGAACCTAAAAAAATTCAGATCAAAACACTTCAATGTACCTGAAAACAAGAGACATCAAGCTTTTGAGATGTCTTTCTCAGTAACTTACTTGATACCTACTTTGCCAAAACCTAAGTCAAATCCACTGGTCTACTCAAACAAAATAAGACACTAAATCCCAGGAGTCTCTACGTCATAAGCAAAGCACAAGCAGAGTGCTGCTATTTTTTGAGAAATAATGAAATTGATTTTACAACTAGTGATGACTTAGGACTAAAATTAAAGAAAAAATTACTTAAAATTGGAAAGTTCTTAATAACTAGCCTATTTAATGTCTACTATTTATTAATACTATTCATATTCCAGCAGTAACTTGAGGCACAGATTTTATTATTCAGATACGCGCAGTATTTGAGCAACAAATTATGATGAATTAAACATTCACCATTTTTCTTACAAGCAATAAAAGTTTATGAAACAAGCACTATGTTGGCCAAACAAGATTATTTTAATATTTTAGACTACAAACTGTAATAATAGAAATGATAAAATGCATATGTAATTTTCCAAACAATGAAATCCTGAATGATCAGAATTAGCTTTACTTACATTGTAAGCCTAAGTTAGTTTATGAAAAACACCATACAATTACCAGTGTGATTGTGGTTCATATTATCTTTTGGATAGTGACTCACTATATTTTCACTAAAAAATATGCTTGCTGCATCACCAACCCTTATTGAAAAAGAGATCACGAGTGCCTACTCTGCCAGTATTCAAATGCAAACCTATCAAGACTGATACTTTTTCCTCAAATACCGTTTCTTCGTACTTAATATCAAGATCTCTAAAGGACTAAACCCTGAACTGAGCAGAAAGTTGCTCAGTTGTTATGTGAATCTTAATAGTGATGGCATGAATACCACTTTTTAACCCCTGTTGCTGCTGGTAGATAAGTTCCTTTTTTTTTTCTTTTTTTTTTTTTTCTCCAAGGAAATTCTTCTAGTCACATTTGGGGAATTTACCTAGCATCACTACTGTAAAAATAAACTGATGGATTCTAAGTGAACATTCTACAAACACATGCTCCAAAATATACATCACATTAAGACTGAAGATCAAGATAGTATGTTTGGTCAAATATGAATACAAAATTATAAATAGCAAAACTGCCCATTTCTTCAGCAGAAGTGTCACCATTGATTCTGGCTTTGGTCTTTCAAAAAGAAAAGTTAAAGCCTGAAGGTCCTGTGGAGCCTTGTATCTTGCACTTTTGAATGAATAGTATAAAACACATAGAGCTATGAAATACTTATTATATCATTTTCTTAAATTCTCAGAATCTAAAGAATACCCCTTCATAAATAACAATTCCAAGACTTCTAAACATTTTGGAATGTAGCTGAAACTCAGTCACCCTTCTGGTTAAAAGGTCTGGATGTAAACCAAATGCATCATGTAATACATCGAGGGAGGATCGGTCTTTGAACATAAGACTCAAAGTATCTTAACAGATGTTGCTGTAATTAAAGACATTGTAATTAAAAGTAGAAGTTAAAAAGCACTCTCCCAAATGCTGAAAAACTTCAGTCAGCCACTCTGGCAAAAAACAGTGGGCCAACTAAGTTGTTCAACAAATGCAAAAGGATTAAACAGTGCTTTATGAAACAGAGGTAAAATAAATACTGACAATAAAGTTGTTTACTTGTATATGATACTATTTATATTCAGACATGGTCACACAAATCCATTCCCTTTTCTCTTAAGAATTACTTCGGAGTTTATACAGAATGTGACACTAACTCTATTCAACACCTATAAATGAAACCCATCTTTTATTGAATTACTCTTCCAGAACAGTCAAAGATTGGTGTAAAATGTACTGTATAATAGATACATATAATGAAAAAACCCACGCATTTGAATGATTCAAAGTTTTCATAAAATAGCTGTGCAATCAAAATTTAATATTTGTTCCTTATTTTTTTCCTTTCATGGCAGCCAAAATAAGCTTGTGTTTCACAGAAAAATACCAGTACAGTTTACAGACCACTTACTGTTTAAAAAATTCATCATATGAAAAAAATCACCTTGTAAACACGACAGCCTAGTTTTCACGTATGCATTTCTGTAAGGCTTCTAAGTCATACTTTCCCAGTTCACTTGTCAAAACAAGGTAATTATTTTTCTCAGTCTTGGTTTACGGGGAAAAAAGAACCATTTGATTAACCAGTTTCCAAATACCGTTTTACATGGTCATCAGCAACTCCTTCATATAAAAATCCAAATATTTCTGTATTACAAGACTATCACAAGAAGAAGAAAAAAGCAAAGTAAAAACGTTGCAGAAGGAACGCGTAAGTACCTCAAGACATAAACTGATTCAGACTGAGCAGGGACTCCACTGTTCCTTGGGTGCCCCGGTGGGCACAGCTGAAGCAGACCACCACCTGCTCCACCGCTGGGGTTATCCCCTTCTGTCCCCCTCTCCTAGGGGAGTCGTGGCTGCTCCCTGACAGCCAGTATGGCGAAGCCCTCCTGAGATGGTGGAAAAGTGATTTTTGTTAAGAGAAGAACCTGCGTCTTCACATTTTTATTATTTGTAATATTACGGGGGGGAAAAATTGTCTTTCATATTCCTAATTCTTTCAAAGTATTTTAGATTTAATAATGCACTGCTTCTGCAAATGTAATTAACTTAACAATAGCTCTTATGCTGCATAAATAGGATTATTCTATAGGTTTTGTAGTAACTAATACAGGGAAATATTATGTGTTTTGAGGCAATCAATCTTACAGAACTGGATTCACGTGTAGCTCACCTGTAAGAGCTACAGTTCTTTTCAAAATATATTAGAGGGCCACCAATCGCCATTTAAATGATGTAACTGTCACTCTCATTTGGTAGCTACTCAGGAAAGGTAACCTATGTACAGTGTAGCTCAACAAGAAATAGCTTTCAGGTCTTTTATTGTAACCCACCTCTAATTTTAAATTTAATGTCTAAATATTTTTATTTTTAGTATCAACTTGATTTAACTTCACTGTAACAATACGGCACCTCTAACAATCCTAACATTAAAAGTTGATTTTTATCAGGAACAGGGTATTTGAAAAAACATTATGGAAGATTCAGGTTGATGTAACAGATAGATACTTTTTTTTTTTCCCAATTCATACAGTGTTTGCCACTTTTTTTTTTTTTTGAACCACTTCAGGAGTACTTTTCATTGCTTTGTGCGGGTTTTTTATTTCAGTGTCAATGAAAAGCATGCAATCTTTCCATAGAAGTCCTAAATAAAATGATAATTAGTTCAAATCAGGTATTTTCTCATTCTGATAGAACAATTCAATAAACATTATTGTTGTGAAAAACCTTCCATTACAGAAATACATGGAAATTTGAAGGAATTTCTGGGATTAACTTGTAGTTTGTAATGATTATATTTACTGTAATAAACATTTGTTCTCAGACAAATAGTTTGTCAAAAGCACGTGGACCTAAAACTTAGGTAGATTTTTGTACAGGCATTTTCACTAAATGTATATACACATACAGTATATCTGTATACCTCCCTAAATCACAATATCTAACTATAGATTTGGAGTCTAACATACTGTAAAATAGATATGCAGCTATAGATCTCCCAGTCCCAGAATAAATCCTATTCTTTTTAAATATAAATCATTAGTATTTCATTACACTGGTTAAAACATTATTAAGTAAGTCACTTTAACAGCATGGAAATCCATTCCAACATTTCTAGCAACTTTGTAAGCGTTGACAGAGCTATTTATTGACAAATACTCAGTACAGTTACTGCTTAATTTCTCTACAGCACTTCAGGCAGTTAAGATTCTTGTTTTGACTTCAGTGGGTTTCAGCTATCACTGGACAGAATCAACCATCAAGAGGGTCAGGCAAATTTTTTGTTATAGTTACACATGACCTGCAGGGTAAAAAAATCTAAATCCAAATTTAAAGTTCAGTTGGCCTGGAATTTCCTCTGAATCAATTGCCTAGTGTAATGGAAAATTGATTAGCTGGGTCCTTTAGGCCCTTTTGAGAAAAAAATAAAAATAGTACCTATGTATTGAAGAAAATCAGAGCAGAACTGAAGCACTAAGTGTAAAGGCAGACATGGTGTTTGGTCACACTGTTGGTCCTCCAAGTAAACTTTAAACCTTTTTTGTGTTTTCACAAGAAACCTTGAATACATTTATGCAACCTCTACTTAAACTAAGAAGTTTTAGGAAGTACACCATTTCACAAAACAGAGATCCGAAGAGAGACTGGCCCACTGCCTTTGAGCATCCAGCTGAGCCAATTGAACAGTGGGTCTTCAGAAAGAAGACAAAACTAACCATTAAGGTTTCAATAAAATCCAGAGGTAGGCTTCTCTACACACACTAGTGTGTATGAAATAATGTCAACCTTAGCACAATCTACTACTTAAGCATTGGCAGATATGTAATGGAACCAACTATTTATGGGCTGTCACACCAAGTATATGATGCATACTTTGATAAAAGGTCTTAATTCCCTGTATTGCTATGCTGGTAAGGCCAGAACATGACACAATATTTAACACATTTATTTAAGCAGACTGAAAATTAACAATACTAATTAAATGAATTTCAAATAATTTTAACATAAGTAGTTTGACAAAGATAGAGAATTAAATACCAAGTTTGTGTTTAATAGTGGAAGGATAAGAAAAAAAAGTCTTCAATTTGGTTATGACAATTTACCTTTGTGGTTTACTATGGAAAAAATATTTTGATTGTATCATAACTTCGGTTATTTACCGCAACCAGCACACATGTATAGACAAACCCCTTCAGTGGAAAAAGAAAAAGCAAACAAACAAAAAACAACAACAACAAAAACAACAACAAGAACAAATTGGTAGGCTGCTATTGCTTTATTAAAATCAGTGATTTTTAAACCAAGATTTGTGTAAGCTGAATCTAATTATTCTACAATTCTGCCATTTGGTCTTTAAAAAGTCAGTCAAGAGTTAAACAAGAAATCAAGACCTGTCATGAATTTCATTCAGTTAATGTCCATCTATTATTTTAGCTCCTGTATGACACTTTTTTTCCAAATAATTTAAATACTACCCTTAGTATTTTTCATGATACCTTTTAAATAACTAGTTATATTTTGAATTTAAATAATTTACACATATAAAATATTTAGAAACTACTACACAATACCCATACCCATTTAGCAACATTTTTTTCAAAATATAATACCCTGCACTTCAGCACAAAATTCTTTGTCTAAATGCAACCTAAGTACCATGGTAATCAAACTTTCTGGACTGTTACAGACAATCTAAATATTTGAAAGCTTACTTTCATGTTACGTGATTTTACACCTAGTGATCTCATCCCACACATATCCAGGAAAATAAAATAATTATTACTGTTAACATTAATTTAAAAAGAGGATGTCAATGGACCAGTGATTTGTAAACGCAGACATTTCAAAGTGTGGCACTGTATACACACAGAGCTAGCCAAATCTTTTCTTTTTTTTTTTTTTGATACTGCTTCTTATCTTACAGGTGATATCTTTTTATTGCTCTAACATCTCTGTGAAACTAGAGGGGATGAGAGAATTGACAAGATTTTTCATCGCTGAGCTTATATTCCAAAGCACCATCTTAACAATGATTTCCCTTATCTGTATTTAGTTGCACAACTGTTCCCAGATGCTTTACTACACATAAGATGTCATCTGCAATCACACAGCAGGCAGAGATAGGGATGGCAGTGGCTTGAGATAATATTCATTGTGAAATTCCTACTGTTCCAGACTCTGCATCTCTGAATATTTAAAGTTTTTTGGAAACCACATAGGGTTTACACAAGAAATACATTCAAAAATCGTAATTTCTAGAGCTCTCCTCTGATACAGTAAAAGCTTTTTACCCAACCTTCCATGGGAAAAATCCTTTCAAAAATTGTATCACTGTCTAAAATAAAGACTGCTAAAAGAAAGTAAAGAAATTAAAATTTCCTTCTATAAAATAACACAACCCTTTTTTGGTTCTGCTAACGGTCAGGTACAGAAGATCCCAATTTAAATTTTCCAATTGCCCATCATATTCACCCATTTCCCAGGCTTTCCTGAAACATACACAGCTTTTACAGAAATAATACCATCTAGTTCCAGAAAAAAAGAAATATATATATATATATATTGAATGCATACCAAAAATAGTCTTCATGAGGGTAGTATTTAAATAATATTTGGAATGCCACGAATAACTTTGACACAAGTTTTAGTAAAAACATTTTATAATGTTCCCCCTGAAGACATTTTATATTTAAATGTTAATTTTATATTCTTTAGTTATTACTCACCATACGTATAACACATTTTCCCTTGCATTTTTCAAAGAAATATTCTCAGTATCTATAATTAAATTTGCAACTATATCGGGCACGTTCTTCCTACAACTCTGCCCTTATAAAAGACAGAAAATTCCCCCAAAGTGGGAATAAGATATATTCCACTAAGTGGAACTGAAGAAACACAGTCCTCACTTTGGCTTGTATCTAAAGCAGTAATATTAGATTGCAGTTCTCCAATCTAATGCAGTTACACCAGCCATAAAATGATCATTACCGCCTAAAGCCTTGAAAACAGACTAGATATGTAGCTCTTGCGGAAATCTTCCTATTCTAAGAATCAGTTAATGTGCATTTCTGACAAATGTGGTATGCTGTTATTTGTGGGTTCTTCAACCTATGAAGCTTTGTGCTGTTTTCTAGAATTCTGTATGTGCAAGAATTTAAAACGAAGATCTATGAGTTCTCCTTACCACCTCACCTGCATTCTTTGGGATTCTCACAGTGAGTTGCTGAGAATACAAAGGAAAGGAATCAGCACTGCTTTCTTAGATTTCCTTCTGCTCAGGACTGGTAAGAGATGCTCAAAGACATAGAGATAATCCTCATTTACGTACACTTAATCAAACACCAATGGCCAAAAGCAGTGGATTCAAAAGAGGAACATGCCATCTGGAGTTGCAAAGAAACTCCTGAGGAGTTACGTCAGAAAAAAGTGATAAAGCATAACATGATTTCATAACCTCCAGAAAAGAAGAAACGGCCATCTTCTGAGTAGCTCTTCAGTGGAACGGTCTTATAGCATCTCCCAGCTGGGTACCCCATAGCTGGAGTCCCACCGTGTACAATATTGAAGATTCAACGTCTATCAACAAGCTATCCATTAGTAAAGATAAAGAAGGCTGCAGGATGCCTCTCCTCATGTAATTCACTTTCATGACTGTAGTTCTAATATATGTAATAAATTTAAAAAAAAAAGAATAAACTTGGTGTAATGTTTTGTTCTTCAGAAATGGTTTAAGGCCTTTCCCAAAAAATTCAATAGTCCGCTTTTCTGCTATTGCCATATGCACTGAAATGCAGCACAAAATCCTCCTGTCGCTGTGATTAAAGCTGCATCAATCTCATTGTCAAATGCATATGCTTTATGAATGATGAATGTTTCAAAAATTATTTTCAATTACAAAAATAATTACTGATCAGTAGACTAAAGTAATCACTAATGCATAGACAAGGGATTCTTAGAAATCTAGGTACAAATACCTTCTATGTATGTTTTCTTATCATCCTTTTTTTTTTTTTTTTTTAATTAATGGTATTTGCCAAGAAAACACACAACAATTAGAATAATTTCAAAACAGTACATGGTATTTCATTTATTTTCCACACCTATTGCTCAGGATCATAAGTACCGACTAAATTTTGCATGATAGTATGAGAAAATATCTGATACGAATAGTTTACCCAGAAACACTGAGTGGCATTGCAGTTTTTTTGTTTGTTTGTTTTTCCTGAAGGACAAAAAGGTAAGAAATCTCCTATATGTGAGACTAATGGTGCATCTATTGCAGAATTGTCTTTTCACCTATGGCAATAGGAGATGCTATTTAGGGATAATATGTGAGCTTTCTCACTTTCTGTCATGTACAAAGAAAGAAAGAAGAGGTAATACTTCATAAACCCCCAAATCCCTCAGAACTATACTCTCAAATAAACCTGCTATAGCCTTTCAATCTTGCTTGTCATTAATGTTTTAAAAGAAATGTACCTACAGAACTAACCTTTTAACACACTGGTAAAGAACCTAACATATACCATTTTCAAATAAAAACCTTGCAAATACATACTAGATATTTCTAAACTTATCCCAGAAATCTTTTCTCCTCTTGTTTATTGGAAAATCCTTCATCCTGGCACAATACTCTTTGAGGACAATGGTATTTAAAGGAAAGAAATTTCAACACCTTTGAGGTCTTACAGTTCAGTAGATCAGATACAGAGTTGTTAGAATGTTAACAGGGAATAGCCTTCCAATGAAACTATTATATTTAAAAAGGACTACAAAAAAAGTCTGTGACCACAGCTTTTGAAAGGTAGGCTGCATTTCAGTCCCTTCACTCCTGGACATTCTATTTTCTTCCATTACTTCTCAATTTAAAAGTTTAAAAGAGTTTGAAAAATGCCAATTTTATAAAAACGAAATACAGGAACACTCCACAGAGATGTCTCTTAGGTGGGTCCAAGTTTATAGAGATGATCTTAGGGGCTTCCTTAGTAGTAGGGATATCATGGATCATTTTTTTCCCAAAAACTATTATCAAAGCTTCTTAATAAATTCTACACATAATCATACAAAAGGTTTTACTGACAACAGGACACGAGGTGTCCATTAAATGTCCTTGTTGTTTCTTTTTTTTGTCCTTCTTTCATTTCTTAAATCAAAACTTTGAATTAATTTTCGTTGACATGACGTGCAAAGGTTTCATGCCGTGCTGCTTAATGCTGAATATACAAGTAAGGGTAATGAATTCACAACTGGTTCCTATTCATCTATGATTTTCAGCTTCATAAAGCCATTAAGCTTCTCTTTCCCTTAAAAATAAATAAATAGATAAATAAAGTAATGACACTCTACTTTCTTTTATCTTTTACACACTGGAGTATGTATACTGCAACATACATGATCTAGAATGTCTTCAAGCTTACAAGATAAAGTCATTTTTGAATGAAATGCATCTATTTGCTTTCCCCATGCTCAATATTTAGGATTATGCAATGGAAACACCAAGCTTCTTAGTCACTTTGTCATCCAAACCTTCAGAGCAGCCAATAAATTAAATCAGATTTGTCTTAAAGATGCAATTCCCATCTTTGAATTCATAAGAAACCTATGCTGCTCTTACTTCAGGTAAGTCACCAAATTCACAGTGAAGCCCAGGAGAGACACAGACAAAGTACTTTCGGCTGACAATATTTTGTTATGTACAAACTGTAAGAGGACAGTGGACAAAGCCAGACTAAATAATCATAAAGACATCTGTTTCACTTTTCTTTCAGAAAAAGGCTTTTCACTGTAGCATAAATGACAACAATGATATCTGACCTGTAACGTCTTCCTCCTCACTGCCCATAGCTTTTTCTTTCTTAACACACATATATGTGGAATGCAGGGGAAAAAAGGCTATTTCCTGCTCCTTTTTTTTTTTAATGTACTAAACTCTTTTCTATTTAATACATTAATTGCTTTCTCATCCTATCCTTCTTCTTCAGCCTTTTTTGTGTTCCTGCTTTTCAGTCTAGTTTCCAAAGAAAATTGAGCTTATGCAACCATTATGTTTGTGTATCTGTCTCTCTCAGTATTGTCCCAGGCTCACCCTCTCACCAATCTCAGACAAGTTTTGCAAAGGTGTAGAAAAGCCTCAGAGAAAATTAAGTTCCTCTAAGTTTCAGGAACATAATTAAACAAATACAAAAGAAAATCACTGTAAATGACTCTGCTGAACTTACTCAGAATTCGTAACCAAATATAAGAGGCAAAACATTACAGTATTAAGCATTCCTCAGTAAAGATGCAGTTGTACTGTGATGCTGGAACACGTGGAAAGTGATGACCCTATGTCCTTAAATGCCAAGAAAAGGATGAGGTAGCTACTTCACAAAGATGTATGAAAAGCATCAGTCCTCCTAGAAGGAGCATAATATGACGCACAGTGGGATCCCGATTCTAGCATTCACTGACTGCAGCTAACACCTTCAGCGTAGATAACAGTGGTTTTGATTTGTGCTAGGTGGAGATTTTAGGAAGCAGGGGAAGTAAGAAAGTCTCCAGACACTTTTTGCAAAAAGTAACTGGATGCAGGTGTGAGTAAGAAATGAAGACATTGTGGCTTATACTTACGGTAAAAGCATCTACTAGCCAGGGACTGCAGGGACATCTAGATAAAGCACCTGGAAACTACCTCACCAAATAAAATGAGGACACAGGTCTAAAAGGCTCGCTGCTGTCCAACTGAAGGAGAATAAATGCATTGTCCTGGGACAACTGAATTGGGCATAGGACACCTTTTTTTTTTTTTTTTGGCAGATGAATCACTTCTGGAGTTTTAAACAGAAAATACCCCAACAGAAGCAGAAAATGCAACCTGATGGAGATTCTGAGCCACTCTGGCACCATTTACACAAAGTATGTTAGAACTGGTTTTCAGCACTGATGTCTATCTAAACTCTGCCACATCCAGAAGAGCTTGACTGACCACTCTCTTTTCAGTGCCAAGGGAAACAATGAGAGGCCATCTGCAGTCCTTTGACTTATTTGGATGCATGAGTAACCTGAGCTGTAAGTTCTGTGTTAACAAACTGTAATCCAAAGCAATATGGATGACCAGTGGAGCTGAGGAGACCTCAGCACAGTCAAGACAGTGCTTTGAAACAATCATGAAAGATATTTCCTGCCATCAAACCCCTCTGGAAAATGTCGGCTAGTGGATTCAGAATGGTCAGGTGACAGAAGGGATGTGGACCATGCCAGAGCAAAATCCCAAGGCAGGATTTCAGGACACAGAGTATTATTAAATCCAGAGGTTCATCTTTGTCAGGTAGTTTTGAAACCTCACTCAGAATAAGAACCTAAGTGTATGTCACACTATATACTAGTCAGAAAGGTGGTCCTCCATTGAATCATAGAATCACAGAATGGTTGAGGTTGGAAAGGACCTGTGGATGTCATCTGGTCCAATTTCCCTGCTCAGGCAGGGCCACCTTGAGATGGTTGCCCAGGAAAAAATTATGTCACCTTCTTCTCCATCTGTGTTTCTGATCAAGGTCTCAGAAGTTACTTTGCAGATTGCATGTTCCATGAGAAGTTATTCAGAAACAGATGGAGAGAAAGGAAAAAATAACAACAACAAAAGTCAAGAAAACTATATGAAGATATGTGCAGATTCCTCTTGAAAATAATGAGAAAACAAAGTACCAAAACTGCATAAAACATGAAACTCTCATGGCTATGACGTGCTTGAGAACAGTTTCACTGCTTCAGATAACTGAGAAGAAATGAAACACTGCCAGGCGCACAACGGCCTAAATATGAATACATATAGGATGAGAGGGAAGAGATAATGCCTTTAATAATGCTGTTTGCAAAGTATTGACCCCCCCCAAGTCTCTCCCACAAGAATTCTGCCACTTTCAGCAGATGATCAAAAATTAAAGCTGGTTTGCTTAATAAAAATGGTGTTGAGTCAAGAACAACTACCTTAGTCATCACTGATGCTAGATGACAAACAATAAATAACACAAAAAAAATAGAAAGGGTCATCTCATTAAGGACAACATATTCTTCCTTACAGAAAATCCCACACAAGCTTGGATAAATTATCAGAATCAAAACTTGTAGTTCTATGACAAAAGTTGCTACTCATTTTCCATGTGCTGAAAATGAAACAATCATGCTACATTTCTAAAGCTTGCCAAATGACTTGGCATGCAGATAAGTTCTTAAGAATAACAGAGGAGCTAGATTGCACTATTTGTTAGTTTAGCTCATGAATAGTTTGTTACCAAAACAGACAGTATTTTTTTAAGTTTGACTTCAAAAGATGGTTATTAATTATTATCCCTCAGCTTAGACGTATTTTTCAAAATACGTTTTCCAAGGAGACTCCACAACCTCCCTGGGTAGCCTGTCCCAGTGCACCGCCACCCTCACCGTGAAGAAGTTCTTTCGTGTGTTGGTGTGGAACTTCCTGTGCTCCATCTTGTGGCCATTGCCCCTTGTCCTGTCCCCACAAACCACTGAAAAGAGGTTGGCCATATTATAAACATAAATAAGATCCCCCCTCAGTCTTCTTTTCTCCAGGCTGAACAGACCCAGGTCCCTCAGCCTTTCCTCATAGGGCAGATGCTCCAGGCCCCGTACCATCTTTGTGGCCCTCCGCTGGCCTCTCTCCAGGAGATTCCTGTCTTTTTTGTGCCGGGGAGCCCAGAACTGGACACAGTACTCCAGGTGAGGCCTGACC